>NC_061804.1:1182500-1417500 GCF_021462225.1 Girardinichthys multiradiatus
CCAACAAAGAGCTAGTCTTCCTCCTAGTTCCCCGACCAGCACCGGCTGTAACAGGTTCAGTTCACGTCAGTTAACCTTTTTTGTCCCTGAAGGCCACTTTGCTGCAGATATAGAGAAAACTCAACCAACCTCATCTACAGCAGTCCTCCCATGCTGGACTCGATGAGTCTGACAGCAGCAGCAGTGAAGGATCTCCTCAGTCTGTGGGGTTTACAGAGTGGACTTCTAGATCTCCATCCAGCCCACAGTGGATGGCCACGGTCAGGTATAATAATCTTAGCTTTCTAGAGGTCAGACAGACGGATGCAAGCTGTTCGTATTCCTGACTGAAACTGACCTGAGCCAACAGAGAAAAGGTAAGAATGGAGTCAATAAAACAGGAATGATGTTAGAAAAAATAAAGGTGCATACACTGGTTCTACCTGAGGGCCCAAGCTCACTTATCATCACTAAGTACTCCCAGGTCTTTATAACGTGGCACCAGCTCCACTGTTTGGTTGATGATCCTTGCTGAGGTGATCCAGCCGGGGCACATTTCTTTATTTACGTTTTAAAGGATCTTTGCATCGTTTTAAAGCCATTAACTACCAGGCCATGTTCCTTGTTTCCACTTGTTAGAAGCGTCACAATGACAGAATCATCTGCAAACAGTATGATGTGGGGCCCAGTGTGATGGTTCTGGCCAAACAAAAACAGAACAGGCCTCCCTAGAATCGACATGAATGTACAGACGGGAGCAGCTCCCAGCGAGGCACGTCCAGCTGAGAACCGCTGCATGGAGTCCAAACTGTGACCCAAAACAGCTTCATCTGGGATAAACCACCAAGTAACACAAGACTCCAGGGAGATGTATGGATGCTGTGTTTGGTGCTGGTTCGGAGGAAATGGGTCATAGGTAGACCAGGTTTTCACACTTCATTTAAACAATGTTTCACTGACCTGAAGCAGTATCTCCAAGTCCTTCAGAATTATTCTGCAGGAACCAGCTACTGTCAGCACAGGAAGAGAGTGAGGAAAAGCAGCCTGAGCCGACCATTCAGAACTACGGGTTCTGGAAACATCCAGAACAACAGGTACACTTCAGAACATCAACTGATAAATTGTACTGGACGCTGGGAGGTTGATCTTAATAGTTTTTATTCATAGAAAACAAATCGTACAGAAATCTGGAAACATATGCATGACATGACCCGGTGCCGAGTCCAACAGGAGAACACTGGTGAAATATGCTGTATTAATTTCAATAAACGCTACAGAGCAGTTTCCAGCAGCATTTGATTCACATGTTGGGTTTTAGCTGTGGTTCTGGTTCCATGCCCAGGCGCTGAAGGAGTTAAAGGATCTCAGTGTCTTGTTTCAGTAGTTCTTAGATGACGACCCGGCCCAGATGGAGGCATTTAGGGACTCCCAACAACATTCCTGCTGCATAAGTTCACTGAGCCCGGTTTTCCTGACGGGAGCAGATGAAGAGCTCAGAAAATCCCAGCATGTTTGATTCCAGGTTCTTCCTGCAAACCTCAGAGAGGCTCAGTTTTCACACCTTATTCCAGTTGTTTGAATGTTGGTTTCTTGTTCTATCAAAGTATTTGTTTCACGTTTGATTTGATGAAAAGCCATAAATTCTTACTGACCGACTGATGAACAACTTCTGATTTATTATACACATATTTTTGAACTGAAGGAAGACTATTAAGACACCGTGGAGATGTTTTTACTGACATTGATCTGAAGGAATATTCTTCTATACCAATAAAACCTGTTTTATAGCAAATTTACCAGAATAAAAATAATTAAACTATGGTGCATATAGTTAAAATATAGTCGGTGTCAGAGTTTCAGCAGTCAGTTCACTTGAAGATATTTTTAGATGTTTATCGACATCATTCTTCACATTTGTCTGTTTTAATGAATTATTTAATGAATTTATGGTGTTTTCAGACCGCTGAGTCTCTTTCAGTCGTTATCCTGATTGTTATCCGAGCTGCAGTTCTGCCAGCGGCCACAGAGCGGCGCTGTTTCGTCACCTATAGAACTACCTGTATTTGGTGAAGGACTATATGTTGTAAAAATCTTCCAAACTGTTATTTTTCTCCGGTTTCCCGGCTCTTTAGGGGAGTCCACTCCGTGTTTGAGGCAACTGTACGGACCATTCTTTCCGTGTTCTGGTGGACCAGTCCGGGTTCGGCCGGTTTGGACAGCTGTTTAACAGAATTTGGGTCTGTGGTTGGAGGTTTTACTGCAAAAACAAGTTAGCTCAAGAGCTAATCCTTAAAGTGCCGTGAGGGTTTAAAGGGACCCCGCAAGAAGCAAACAGGCCCCTGGAGGTTAACTTTATCCGGTAACCAAACTTAATCCTCGCTGATTAAATATTTTACCTCGGTTCCGCGTATTTCTGTTTATTCGGAGCAGCAGCTGGATCGTATCTGTGGGGATAAATGTCGTTCAGGTCCGCATTCCCATTCAGATCGGGAGAGTTTTTGCGATGGAAAATGCGATAAAGCAACAGCAGCTCCGGTGTTCAGTCCGCTGCTGAGGCGGCTGTGACTCTGCTGCCAGTGAGGCCTGCAGGTCGGGCTTCCATCGGGCTACAGTATAGCCCCTACCCGCCGTAGGAGCGTCGGAGGACGGCTTACCACGCCGCTACCGCTGGGCCTGCGCGCCGAGGGATGGAACGGATGGAAGTGGACCAATGCGCAGGCGCAGGAGGCGGGGCTCTTCGGAGATCAAACAGCGCCCCCATGATTACCAACGTCAGGTGAGTGGTATTACATCCACGCAGGAAGCACCGACTCCTGTTAAAAATTGTAAAATGTAGGATTTTTAAAAACTTAAACGTCTTATTTTAATATAAAAAAGTTTCAATATTAAAGTCAATTATTTTCAGGAGATTTTCAGTAAAAATAAGAGTCAATTTTAAAAGCATTGCTTTTGACATTTTTCACCTTTTTCCCGCTGTCCTGTTTTTAAGTATTTTTAATCAACAAATATATAAAATGTATCATGCTGCTGTTTGACTCCACAATTAAACGACAAATAAATGCTTTGGAACTTTAATGATTGTGCCTCATAACAACTCATGTTGTGACTTTAGTCTTTTTTAATGAGAACAGGCTGAGATTTAAACATTTATACATTCTCACAGCTTAAAGTTCTTTTAATGAGGTGACAGAGAAAGATTTGTCCGACTGTATGGAGCATAAAGAAGCACGCTGCTGCTCCTCCCCCTCCTGTTGCTGTGGACTGTCGCTCAGCTGGCTGAAATACTGCTGCTAGTCTTTTCCATCACTTTCAAGAAGAACAAACTTGTCTGTTTTGGAAATATTTCTTGTTGTGGAACATGAACTAGAGACTCCATCACTGCTTTTCATGTAACTCTGTTAGATTACAGTTAGCAGGTTTTACCAGAGCCCAAAGCTCGCCTTATTAACCAACAAATACAGAAATGCATCAATCCATATGCAGTAATGATAGTGAATATAGCATGACAATATGAACTGCAACAATCCAACACTTAACTCGGCACTGTTCATGTCTTTCTGAAGTAGGTTTACTCTACTCAGAATGGGATTTATATATCAGCTAATATTTATTGCAATCCAAGTATTTACTCATACAGCCCTATGCTAATACTGGAACTGAAAAACTGTGTAAAAAGCACAGTTAATCAAAACTAAGATTTTCTATGTTGCCTATCTACTAACAGTTAAATAAATGTTAGAAATGTTACGATGACTTTTATTTTAGCAACGGTTGGAACAAATGTTGCTTTGTGTGTTTCTTTTAATACTCGAGGTCATCACCTGTCAGACTCATACTGGGCCATGCCTGCTGGTTAGAAAGCAGAGCTTACTGGGAGAAGAAGAGTTTGTCCACATCTGCAGAGTATAATCTCAGATCCTCTGAAGGATGAAGTGAGTCCATGTGAGCAGTTGGATTCGTAACATAATGGTGCTCTGGGTTTCTGCCCATCATAAATCACAATAAATATGAATTTATAATTCAGTCAGTGTTTGACCCATCTACAGGAAAAGCTTTAAAAGTGATCCTTTTTGTGTTTAAAATAGAAGAAAAGTTTAAATGACTCAGAAACGGTGTTTTGCAGACCTTTAAATGTTAAACTGGAGATGATCACAAGGAGTTATCACCAAGTCAGTACCTGCAAATCAGCATCATTTCCAACCTGGTCATATGTTCATACAGTGATTACACTCTGCACAACACAGAGGAAGCCCACTTCCCACTGACAGGATGATCTGACAGGCAGCAGAAATTCATGGTGCAGCTGAGGAGGAACCTGTTGTCTGGGGCCAGTGACGCCCCCCTGCAGAAGGATGCCCTGGGCAGGAAGCCTCTGTGAGAGTCAGACAGACAGCAGAAATAGAATTAGGACTAACTAAAACAAGCACTAAATCTACCTCAAAGTGCAGTAATTTAATCCCATGTTAATCTCATGGTCATCGTGTCAGTTCGTGTAAAACAAACATTAAAATATAAACAGCAGGTGAATTATTGTTCCGTAGTTTCTTACTTTAAGCTTTGAATATTTATGCAGAAATGGAAAAAGATCTCCTCATCCAAACATGAAGATGATCAATGTTTCTTCAGACTGAACAGGAAGTCTGGAAATGCTTCTGGAAGAACGTTTCTCAGGTGTCTTCAGGTGAGAAAACTAACATCTGTCTTCCTGTCTCTCAGTGATGGGATGACCGTCTTCAGTCCCGTGTCCTCGGCCCGGTACAGACGCAGCAGCGTGTCCATCAATCCATCACAGGTGGGTAACCACAGAAGTCTCTTCTGAACAGACAGCAGGTTAGGAGGTGTCAACTCTCCATATGGCAGCATCAGATAGACCCTGGTGAGTTCTTTATGGATGGAAACCAGACAAACAGGTTACACCAGAACCATCCTTAGAACTGGAATCACTACAGAGGCAAGTTGAAAAGTGAGAGTTAAAGCACGGAGGAAGTACGGTCATGGTTTGGTGCTGCATTACAACCACAGCCGAAGGAAATGTTGATCCACTTCGTAGCATCACCATCTGATCAGAGATTTTACACCTGGAGAGAAAAACAAACTCATCAGGCATGGACTGACCTCCTCAGAGGTTGGACCACAACATCCCTAAAGCTCTAAGGAGGAGAACCCTGACTGACAACATCTGAGGAGAAACATCCTTGAAGATCATTTCAACTCTTCGCCTTATTTTATTTAAGTTTGTACATGTTCCGACTTCAGCAGGATTCTAACTAGCAGCTAGTTTCCAAAGACAATCTTGAGGCTGCTGGTCTGGTCCAGACCTCAAGCTACCAGTGTTCTGATTTTTATCTGATCAGATCAGAACATTTCAGGGTAAAAGGTTTCTCTGTACCAAAGTGACCTGCTGCAAGCAGCTGTGAGTCCTGACAAAGTCTGACATGGTTTTTAATGCTGCCGTTATGATATGCATGCACTAGATGGCAGCACACAGAACCAAAGGCCGATTTAATCCAGTAAAACTTCCTCAGCAGTTGTTTTCTGTCTAGAATTGAGAATTTCTCTGTTGGAGGGGGAATAATTAGAGCAGAAGACGGCTGCTAACCATCTCTGTCCTCCTCTTTCAGTCTGTCCTTCTGTTTCCTCCCTCAGATCGTTCCCTTGTCTCCTTTCTCCCTGAGCGGAGATAGACTCGATCACAAGAGGCCGGTGAGTCAGGCCGGTTTCCCGTGGTTTTCTCATAAATCCCATCTAAGGTTTGATGGGGGAGCTGGGATTCACTGAGTGACCTTTGTGTTTGAAACAGGACGAGAACATGGAGATGATGCTCCGAGGAAACATGCACAGACTCAGGTAACACAGAAACACGACTGTCCTGCAGTCAGAGACGTTTACCCTGCACAGACTCACCACTGCTCTGCTTCTGCCTCCCAGTTCTTCCAGTCTGATTCCAGCTTCTCCAGTCAGTCAGTGGCATGACCACACCTCAATGGTAAGTTCCTCCGCCCTTATTTTGAAGGTAGATGTTGTTTCCTGTCAGGATATTTGGAGCTGAAGAAGGCTCCAGAGTTTACACTGAATCCAGAGCAGTTAAACTGATCTGAGATCAGGTTACAGCACATTGACTCCATCCAGATCTATTTCACAAGAATTCAAGCTTAGTCAAAGTTGGGTTTTAATTTGAGTGGGATTTTAGAGTTCAGAAATAATCCAGATCACAATGTGAAAACACAATGATTGAATCTATCCAGATTAGGTTTTAAATGAATCTGGTTTTGATAATCAGGATTATAGTACTGAAAACTGCTCAAAGGACCAAATGAAAGGGTTTAAACTGAGTGTAAATCTAGATGATAATCTAGATTGGACATTTCATATAAGCAATCCAGATCAGTTTGATTAAAATTGTGTTTGAGGATATTGAGTTAAATTTGATTCAACAAACCATTCTCCCGTTGTTGAAGAGTTTTCCATGTGACGATTTCTTCATCCAAGGAGATTTTAATTTTCAGTTATCAATCCAGATCAGGGCTGATTTAAACCAGATTCACTGAATTACATCCTGAAAACCAAATCCAGATTAGAGGATCTAGATTAATATATACTGAATCAGATGTTTGGGTTTAAACCCAGAATTGTTTACACTGAATCCAGATCCGGTTTAACGCCACCAGTGCTTCCTGTTTTGTCCCCTGCAGTGGTTTCCAGCTCAGGACAGCGGCGTCACACCCAACTCCTCTCCGAGTCCCACCCGGAGGTTCAGGTTCTTACGAACACAAACAGTCGGTTTAATTCTGGAAGCTTCTGTCTGAATCAGTGCTCTGATGTTTGTGTTGGTGTCCAACAGACCTGCGGTCAGCGCCACCGTCAGATGGCCGGTGTTGACGCCTCTGAAGAGGAAAGGTAGCTCATCGTTCCCATCGGAACGCTTTAGGAAGGTTCAGTTTGAACCACTGGGAAAACTGAGGCAGCTTCCTTGCATCATAGTCAGTAACATCCTTTTGTTTTTCAGGCGGGATGGACTCAGACGGACCTCCGAAGAAGCTTTTTGTTGCCGGGGTAACAGACCCCACCCATCGCAGCAGCAGCTACACCGTCAGGTGAGGTTCAGCAGCGACACTCATCCTGACATCTGGTTATTCCTGAAAACTCATCCTGGTTTTCCATCCTCCTCAGTGTCTCTCAGTCAACGGTGGACTCTCCACCCATAGGGGGCGTCGGTCCTCAGCCCCGCCCACTTTCTCTGTCTCCTCCCCCCACCTTCACCCCCCATCACCACCCCGGACACTAAAGCTCCATGTGTCACTGTGGGCCCACAGCCACCAGCAAGAGGAACAGCAGCCCTCATCGCACCTTATTTTTTATCCAATTAGCTGCCAGCAACACTGTAAGCCCCGCCTCTTCCTGCAGACAGACACGTCACCTTGAGTTCGCCCTGGTTTCTGCTCTGACAGTGAGCTGACGTCTGGTCTGAATGTAGAGAGACAGTTCTGATCTGCTCATCAGCGCCACCTGTTGGCCCGTCACATATTTTCCTCCAGAACCCAGCTGAGGGTGGACTTGAGGACACGCTGGTTGTGTCGCTGGGCAGAAAAACGTCCTGGGAGGTTCCTGGTTGTAGCTGATGAACAGCAGCTGATCATTAAGAAGAAGAAGCAGGAAACCGGCTCGGTCCAGGACTCACCTCATCTGCAGTAGCACTCTGAAGACTCCTCTGCTTCAGCTCAAATCTCCATTTAAACCAGTCAGACCATCCTGGTTCTGCAGTTCCATGTCTTCTTCTCGGGAGTCAGGTTTTTTTCTGGGTTGTCGTAGAAGAACGTGGAGAAATATTTTCAGCCTGTTGGTGCAGATGGTTTATGAAGTCACTTCAGGAACATTTAGGAGAAACGTTTGGAGAAACGTCAGCAGAACTTTGAGGTTTTCAGGTTGGAACTGTTTCAAGGTATTTCTCTTAGAAATCCAGCTGGAAGTGTCTTCATCCCAACTCCAAACAGAAGCTGCAGAGACTGGAGCAGTTGAGTTTCTGAAGGTTTCAGAGAAGCTTCCGTTTGGAGTTGGTTTGTTAAACGTTGGAGTTGTTCTGGGCCGGGGCTCCCAGTCAGTAGAACCGGTCTTTGTGTTAATAATGTATCTATATGTACATAGTGGACTTGGTTCTTCCTCCCAGCTGTGTTCTCCTCTCTGACCGACGTCTGCTCAGATGTTTTGATCAGGTTTCCATGACAACGTTTAATTTGAAATGTTTACCCATAAAACCTCATCAGGCCCATTTCCTCCACAGCGAGGTAACCGTGTAGCCTGGTCTGCAGGTGGCGCTATAGAGTGGAATGAACATGAAGAGTCATGGTGAACAGAATGTCTCTCAAGGTCCACATATCTGCTTAGAGGGAAACAGAGTTCGGTCCGTTAAGGTCTGAGTGAAAACCTGAGTCCAGTTCATGATCCAGCAGCTTGGAGAACCATTGAGTCCAGTTCATGATCCAGCAGCTTGGAGAACCATTGAGTCCAGTTCATGATCCAGCAGCTTGGAGAACCATTGAGTCCAGTTCATGATCCAGCAGCTTGGAGAACCACTGAGTCCAGTTCATGATCCAGCAGCTTGGAGAACCATTGAGTCCAGTTCATGATCCAGCAGCTTGGAGAACCACTGAGTCCAGTTCATGATCCAGCAGCTTGGAGAACCACTGAGTCCAGTTCATGATCCAGCAGCTTGGAGAACCATTGAGTCCAGTTCATGATCCAGCAGCTTGGAGAACCATTGAGTCCAGTTCATGATCCAGCAGCTTGGAGAACCATTGAGTCCAGTTCATGATCCAGCAGCTTGGAGAACCATTGAGTCCAGTTCATGATCCAGCAGCTTGGAGAACCACTGAGTCCAGTTCATGATCCAGCAGCTTGGAGAACCATTGAGTCCAGTTCATGATCCAGCAGCTTGGAGAACCACTGAGTCCAGTTCATGATCCAGCAGCTTGGAGAACCACTGAGTCCAGTTCATGATCCAGCAGCTTGGAGAACCATTGAGTCCAGTTCATGATCCAGCAGCTTGGAGAACCACTGAGTCCAGTTCATGATCCAGCAGCTTGGAGAACCACTGAGTCCAGTTCATGATCCAGCAGCTTGGAGAACCATTGAGTCCAGTTCATGATCCAGCAGCTTGGAGAACCATTGAGTCCAGTTCATGATCCAGCAGCTTGGAGAACCCGCTTCGTTAACTCCAGCAGTGGTTTCCTTTCTGACTTCATCTTTGGATGATGACTCAGTGTGGACCAAGCTTCAGCTGCTGGACCTCACATTTGACTCCAGAATACTTTGGTCCACTTGATGACTGCAGGGAACCCAGTTGCTGCAAAACAAGCCCAAATCATCATCTCACCACCACCGTGTTTGGTTGGGAAGAGGTGTTTGTGCTGATCTGCTGTGTTTGGGTTTCTCCAAACATGGTTCTGCCCATCATGGACAAACATCTCTACGTATCCGGTCCGGAGGACAATGTCCAAGAAGTCTTCTCCTTCATCCAGATGTGGCTTTGCTAACCAAAGTCCTGCAGCCATCTTGTTTTTCAACCCTTCCAAACAGCCACACTGGTTCAGTGTCATGACCTTTAACCTGCTAACTGAAGCTTGTAGAGTCTGAGATGGAGCTCTTGGGGTTTTTGGTCATTTCTCTGAGCTTCACGCTCTGACCTTGGGATGAATCTGCTGGGACGTCCACTCCTGAGACTGTTTCCTCTTGGGAATGATCTATCTTTCTGCTGGATGATGGACTTCAGATAGTTTGGAGATGACCTGAAGATGAACCCTTCCCAGGTTGACGGGCAGCAGCAGCTGCTGCCCTGGGATCATTGCTGATGTCTTTCCATCCTGGCATAGTGTTAACACCAACCTGTAGGCTCCAGAGAAACAAACTGCTGCTGTTACAGAGGTCTTCACACTGATGGTGATCAGTTAATTTATGCATCTGATCAGCAAATCCTGGCTCACAGTTTTCCTCTTAAATCCTGTGGAAGTAGTGAGGGTGTACTTAGTTTTTCAATCACTGTTTCTGCATCTCGTTTTAGGTTTTCATTAATAATGAAGAATATGTTGTGTGTTTTTGAATATGTGAGGATCCAAACACAGCTAGGACCTGAGGACTTCTGTTATCTGTCCAGTGGTTGATTTACTGTTACCATGACAACAGGGAAGTTTGGTGGAAGGATGCAAACAGAAACCTGCAGAAGGTTAAAATCAGCGTAAAACTGAAAGCTGAGCATCGTTACATAACCAGATTCTGGCCTGTAGGAGATTTATGGAGTAAAAAGTCTGTAATTGAACCCAAACATAATGCGATTTTGCACATATTCACAGTTCTGTTCAGAACCATCATCATCCCCTTGTTTTCATTTTTATACTAATGGGTCATAGCGTCCAGCAGATGGTATCGATGGTAATATCTCGCCGGTCTTGTTCTGAAGTCTGTGGAGCCTCAGCAGGACCCACAGAGACTCGGTAGAACTGTAAAACTTTCAGCAGTCCAGAACCAGGCCCGGTTCTTCCTCTGCTTCCAGCTTTTGCACTTTCACAGTATTGTACAGTTTTCTACTTCCATCCATCGCTGTGCCTCAACGCGTCATTTCAGGGGATCGGGTTCAGAGGTCCGCACCTGAAGATCATCTGTGTCGTGTTCATATGTAGAGTCCATATAAGCTGTTCTCACATCAGTGTCTTTAATTTCCTGTGCAGAACAGAACCGGAGCGGAGAGACCGAATTCTGACATGACTTTGCACAGAGAATCATTTTATTCCTTTCCTCTGGACCGATTTGCTGCTTCTCTTTACCTGCTTTATTCCTGGCCTTGTTACCATCTCAGAGAGTCCAATCTGTTTCAAGATGGTTCTGAGTGGACCGCTCACAGCATGTGGAGCAAAGCTTTAGAACAACGGATCAAGGAGACGAATATTTCAGGAGAAACACGTTCAGAACATGTCTGTGTTTCCATGTTGAAAGGTTTCGTTACCGTTTTGAAGCCAAAGTGAGCTGGATGTGGTTCTGGAGCAGTTTGGACTCTCCTCTGAGGTAACTGGCTACTAAACGTTGCTGTACAGACACCGACTGTAGCTTTAACTCACCTTTCTGTGGATTATTTCCTATTTGCACATCCCTGTTACTGAGAGGAACTATGAAGAAGAGATGGTTCTCCTGTAGCTGGATCCCAGAGTGGTGCCGGAGAACTGGAGGAATCGGCACAAACTTCTGCTTCAAAGAAGCTTTTTAAGCCAAAAAATGTCGTAATAAACTGGGATTCAGGACAGGATTCCCGACCGGACTTCCTGCTCAGCTTTTATTTCCTTTGCTCATAATCTGGTTTCATACTGAAGTCAGTTTGGATCTTAGTTCACTTTTTGTTTTCTCAGAACCTGAAATGTTGTAGCAAAGACAGGAGAAGCTGTTTCAGTATTAAAGAGTTTCCTCTGGAAGACCAAAGTGTTTTGTTGGCAGAATATTTGTCATTTGTTTCCTCATTATGTTCAGAGTTCTGCAGCCCACAGAGACGTTCTTCAGATGATCAGAACCCTGGTTAATCCCTCTGAGCTGATCCGTTCTGCTTTTTAGCCTGAATGTTGGAAATGGATCAACCGAGGGAAAGCTGGTTAAAATCTAAAACCGGTTTTAATTGAAGAGGTCAGTTTTTGATCTGCCGCGCTGACGGTCTTCCAGGGTGAGATCCGGGTTTAAAAAGGGCTGCTGGCGTTTGGGTCACAAAGGGAACTAAAAGCACATCTGTAAATATTTCTTTCCAGCACAGATGAGACGATGTATTTTTATGAGTTCATTCCCACGAAAAGATCCCCTTCAGAGATTTTAGTGGAAACGATTCATGCACACAATAAATATAATTATATATATATTGTTTATTAAAGCTACCAGTAAAATAAAGTCTGTACTATCAAACCAAAGTGTTTTTATTTGATATATGTGTTATATATATATATATATATATATATGTGTGTGTGTGTGTGTGTGTGTGTGTGTAAAGTGGCTCCAGGATGTCAATAAACAAATCAAACCCTTTATTATTTATGTATTTCCAAATAAAAATCCTGAGTATTCATAATTTTAAATATATGGAAATAAAACCATATATTTGTAACACATTTGTATTTATACACGATATTGCCAAACGTATTGGGTCACAGTACCAAATCAATGAGTTCTGGTGTTCCAATCACTTCCATGACTGCAGGTGGTGGAGAAACTTGACTGACCTGCTCAGATTCCTGACCTCAACCTTCTTGAACACCTTTGAAATGAATTAGGGTCCATCAAGAAACTGGACCTTATAGATTAGGAATAGGACCTCATTAAAGTTCACGTACATGTAGAAACAGACAAATACTATTGGCAACACAGTGTTGGCATGTTGGGTTTAAATCTGATTTAGATTTTAATATCCACACAGTTTAATGAAATTAAAACAGGATTTGGTCAGCTGAGCATTAACACTCAAAGGGTTGATCAGACAAATAAGGGTCTAAACATTTATTCAGAAGAAACTGCAGCAGACAGAAACTTGCGACTCCATCTACGGCTCTATGAATCCCGGATAACCGCCAGAGGTGATGTATTTTAACAAGGTCATGAGGAATCTGCAAAATCCACAAGAACAACACCTACCTAGAAGGCTGCTGTTGCAGGATGCTTTGTAGCCGATGGGGCGTAGTCAAAGGTGTCCTGCATATTACATCCATTGGCATTCCATTCATGGCAGAAACTGGGTCATTGGACCTGTTATGGAGTGGCACCTTGCTCCAGCAGGGAGAGGCCAACACTGCAAGGTGTAAGTTGAAGCAATCACATCCACAATCCAGTGTGCAAGCCGTTGTCCAGAATAGGCCCCACCTTTCCGTAATTCAGCATAGCAAAACAAAATGGCAATTCATCTGCCGCAAGGTTGCTGCAGAACTGATATGCAGTACACCTCAAGCACACAGACAAGACACAGGCTCAAGAGGGGGCCTTAGGGGTACCTTAGGGGTAATTGATTTATCTCACCTGAGCCATCAGGGTTCCACCAGCAACACGGCTGGTCTGTGGATTGAGCGTTCAGTTCCCCCACCCGTTTTGCAGAAGCCACTGCCAAAAGCAACACAGTCTTCATTGAGGCCAATTGGCGTCCAGCAACAGAGAAAGGTCCCATACTGGGCGTTGCCACAGGGCCCACATGTGGACGCAAGTACCTAGCAGCTCTCAGGTACAGTGCAACATCAGCCCACAGAACAACCCTTCAGCTTAACATGCCAACGAGAAATGGCAGCCACATACACCATTAAAGTGGACAGGGATCATCCCAGACCCAGCAACACCTGAAGGAAGGCCAGTATGTCAGAGACTGAACAATGTACTGGGTTCAGAACCCTCACAATGGTACCAGTCTTCACTTGCCAGCATAAACAACACGCGTGGACAGTAGCCATGCACTTGCCTTCGTGTGGCACATTCTCCCCATCATATTGTGAGAAGGTGGAGCCTGGCCTCACAGAGGCTAGCTGGAGCAAAGAGGAAACCAAGTCCTCGTCAGTCAGAAGAGAACCACCTAAAGGACTCTATACCCTTCCTGAAGAACCCTGAGGAGAATCGGAAAAAACCAAGGTGAACGGGGGAAAAGCGTAAAGGAGAGTTTTGGGCCAGTCATGCAGCAATGTATCACAGCCAAAGAACTGCTGCTGTCTGTCAGGGAGAACCAAAGGGGACAGTAATCTCCAAATGGAGCAGCTGTGGTCTGGGCCTCGTCTGACTGCTCCTTTGTCCCGGTTTTATTACTGGAGTTTTTCCACTGAGTTCCCGCCTCAAAGTTTTATGACTTTTTGTTCAAGATTTGGGGCGATCAGCTGCTAGTGTCAAAGGGCACTGCCCACCATCTACCAGCTGATCGCCGACATCGAGACATCAGCACCAGGAGAACTTCTCTTTCCATTTAACCCAAATAACACATTTTGTCCATAAAACTACTGGTTTGATCTTCAGAGACAATCAATGCGCAGATATTTTCTTTTCTTATTGTTAGGTAGTCGTTTTACGCCCTTCAGTAGAATAGTGCTTGTTAGTTAGGTGAAGGTTTTTGGACCAGAATAATAATTATATCAGGGCTATATGGTCAATAAATGTTCACATATATAAAGAGAAGCGTTTGTGTTTATTTCATGCAAGAGTGATTAATCTGTGACAATAAGGTCAAAGTTCCCCCACTGATCGGTGAAGCGGCTGATTAAACAGTGACATTTAGCATGGTTTTGGTTAATAATTATCAATTATTAATGAGAATTAACTAATTGTAATTATTAAGTACAACTAATAATGATTGTTGATTAAGAAATAATTTTTGTGAATTATGATTTTTAATAATAATTTTTGCTAAATATTAATCAAGAATCATAATCCTTCCACGACCAATCAATGGAGCTGAAATTTGGCGCTGACCGCTGCAGGAGGGGGAGGAAAATGGCATTGGAAGTCCTAGGTTATGTTGACTGGACCCAGTCGACCTACTGGTTCTTCTGGTGTTTTTTTGGTAATTGTTCTGATTTTTCCAGTTTGAGCTGAAAGTCTCAGTGAATCTGGATAAAACCGGATCAGCCTGCAGCTAAACACACTGAAACATGGACCTCTTTGGTTCAGTTACATTGACCCGCTGTGTAACTCGGTTAGGTCCAGTTGAACCTACTCCAGATGTTCTGAATGATCAACCAAATAAACTATTTCTCTGAGCAGCAGGAAGGAACAGAAAACACAGAGGTTTTACCCAGATGCAACAGCGGTTTTATTTTTCACTGGATGTCAGATTATCAGAACCCTAAAACTCTCCTAGACTTTTAGTCCCAAACATATAACTGTTTTTATGAGGATCTAAGTTATAGGCAGGGATTAAATAAGGAGTTTGAATCAGGAGACAGGCTAAGAGATCAACCACATCTTCATCTGCAGCTCAATGTCTCAAACTGAAAACTGATGAAAACTAAGGAAAACCTGCCCTGATGGCTTTCTGTCACCTCTCTACAACAATAAAACACTGACGGGCGACGGCAAGGCAAGCAACTTGTCCTCTTTCAAAATAAAAGCATTCAAGGAGGCGGTGAAGCTTCTCCAGAGATGTCAGCGGGACAGAAGAGGAAGGTCACTGGAGTTCATGATGAGGCTGGAGTCCAGATTGAGGCTCTCTGAGAAAACAAGAGGAACCGTGTTAAAGCCGAGATCATCTGTGGAACCGGAAAGTAAGATGTCATTTCTGAGCAGGAAACGGGATCAACCACTCTTGAATGATTCCAGGAAGGAGAATCGATCAGGACAGGACATAACTATAACGAATACATCTCCTACTGACCTTGGTCAAAGTTGAGCTTTTTGTTGGCGGTACCGTCGCCGAGTCCTTCAATGTCCACCAGGTCACTGTTCACGTCCGAGTCGTTTAGAGCGCTGAGCGTCACGTCTGCAGGAGAAGATGGAGAAATCAAAGGAGAAATCTGGAATGTTCCTTTATGGAGCAAACAAGTCAGGAATCACTGAGCGGAAACATGGAGTCCGTTTTGATATTTAACTCGTTTCACGCGTCGCTCACCTGCTGTCTTCTGTTTTTTAATGGGTGGGGCTAATGATGGGCTGTTCTGCATCCCTGTTGGCACGACAACCTGCGAGGTCGGCACGGTGATCATAGTGGGAGCAGCTGCAACGGAGGTGGGCGTCATGGAAACTGCCGCCTTTTTGACAGTTTTCTTTGGAGATTCGGTGGAAAGGGGGACTCTGCTGTCCTCATACAGCTTCCTCTTCACCGTGCTCTTTATCTGAGCGCTGCAGGAGAAGAAAAGCAGCTGTCAGCCTATCAACTCCAACCTCACCTGATTACACAGAATCAAAGTGAAAACAGGGCACACAGATTACGGTCTGACGTCAAGGTATCATCAAAGCTCAATGAATGAAAAAGAACCGAATGACAACAAAGAAAGAGCAAAAAAAACAAAAACAAAAGAGGACAAGACTAAATAACATCAGATAAAGAAAGAGACAAAACCAACGCCCCAGAAAACAGGAAGAGGCTAAAAAGAAGCCATGATGAACCTAACTGACCACAAGGAATCATCATCCTAAACATCTCTAATGATCTTGATGTGTTGGTGTTCAACCTGAATCATCTGCATTTCCCTCTGTCAGCCTGCTCTGTGGAACATCTGGTTCTTGGTCTGTCTCTGTACACTTCAGCTTGGACATGACCATCATGGCAGCATGGAGCTCAGAGAGGCTTTCAGTTTAATCTTAACTCAAGATCTTCAGCTGAAGTTTAAGTTTGCAGTGGCTAATGGACCGGGTCAGTACCTGTCAGTCGGTTTTAAAAATCCAAAAATAAACTTAATGTTTGTCTGTTAAAGCTGCTGCATCATTCATCCTCTGAACACATTTAAAGATCAGTCCCTTCATGACCTCTACTGTGTTTTTGTAGCAGAGCAGCTGGATCTTCATTGAAACATGTTTGTAGAACCAGTTGGGAGGAACCTCCTGAATGAGGTGAACTGCTCCTTTAAGACTTACACAGTGCGCTCTTTGATCACAGTGCTGATGTTGTTGAGGTCGTCTCCAAAGCGACGCACAGCCAATCGCAGCATCTCGATCTCCGTCTCCGTCCACTTGGCTCTGAGGACGAACACAGCGTCACTTCAGTTCAGTTTGTCCTGCCAATAAAGAACTGAACTGCTGTTTCCAGCTGCCTGTTCTGCTTTTAGAAGGAAAACGCCTAAATGGAGAACTAATGCTTGGCTTGTCATTAACTGCCTCCATGCTGATGGCCCAGAACAGCGTTTATTTCAAGGAAAGACCAGAGTCTTGTGTCTGTGAGGGACTTGATCAATACAACAAGCTGAATTCATTTATTAGAATATGTATGCTTTAACTGTTTAGATACAAAAATACACCAAACAGGTGTAGCAGAAATATTTTAGGACTAGTTTATAAAGTTTTCTCCGGAGTTCCACAGGGATCAATCCTTGTTACACTTCTTATTTAGCTCTAGGGTTTAGAGATACCAAATAATCAACACATTAAATACAGGGGTTGGACAATGAAACTGAAACACCTGGTTTTAGACCACAATAATTTATTAGTATGGTGTAGGGCCTCCTTTTGTGGCCAATACAGCATCAATTCATCTTGGGAATGACATCTACAAGTCCTGGTGACTGTGCAGGCCATGGGAGATGTTCAACTTCACTTTCATGTTCATCAAACCAATCTTTCTCCAGTCTTGCTGTGTGTATTGGTGCATTGTCATCCTGATACACGGCACCGCCTTCAGGATACAATGTTTGAACCATTGGATGCACATGGTCCTCAAGAATGGTTCGGTAGTCCTTGGCAGTGACGCGCCCATCTAGTACAAGTATTGGGCCAAGGGAATGCCATGATATGGCAGCCCAAACCATCACTGATCCACCCCCATGCTTCACTCTGGGCATGCAACAGTCTGGGTGGTACGCTTCTTTGGGGCTTCTCCACACCGTAACTCTCCTGGATGTGGGGAAAACAGTAAAGGTGGACTCATCAGAGAACAATACATGTTCCACATTGTCCACAGCCGAAGATTTGCTCTCCTTGCACCATTGAAACCAACGTTTGGCATTGGCATGAGTGACCAAAGGTTTGGCTATAGCAGCCCGGCCGTGTATATTGACCCTGTGGAGCTCCTGACGGACAGTTCTGGTGGAAACAGGAGAGTTGAGGTGCACATTTAATTCTGCTGTGATTTGGACAGCCGTGGTTTTATGTTTTTTGGATACAATCCGGGTTAGCACCCGAACATCCCTTTCAGACAGCTTCCTCTTGCGTCCACAGTTAATCCTGTTGGATGTGGTTCGTCCTTCTTGGTGGTATGCTGACATTACCCTGGATACCGTGGCTCTTGATACATCACAAAGACTTGCTGTCTTGGTCACAGATGCGCCAGCAAGATGTGCACCAACAATTTGTCCTCTTTTGAACTCTGGTATGTCACCCATAATGTTGTGTGTATTTCAATATTTTGAGCAAAACTGTGCTCTTACCCTGATAATTGAACCTTCACACTCTGCTCTTACTGGTGCAATGTGCAATCAATGAAGACTGGCTACCAGGCTGGTCCAATTTAGCCATGAAACCTCCCACACTAAAATGACAAGAGTTTCAGTTTCATTGTCCAACCTCTGTACCTGTCTTCTTTTTCTATAGATAACTAGATTACTTTTACCAGCAGATATTTCGATAAAGCTGTGGTTATGAAGTTGCTGGGATTGTGTACAGAGACAGAGAAAAGAACATCTGAATGATCTGATTTAATGACAATTTAAGTGATCTGACTTTAACAAGTGTGACCTCCACCTCAGCTGTCGGCAGCGTTTTAAAAGACTCAATCATTGTGTTAGCCCGCAGGACTGACTCGGGTCTCAAAGAGAGTTAAATCCAGCATCAATTTTCCAGACATCTGTCGGTAAGTCAGAAATGTGTGACTGACAAGCATCTGTGTGTGTTCGCCTCTCACCCTGCGGGGCTGGAGTCGGACACCGGGTGGAGCTGCATGGTCAGTTCGCCCAGCTTGGTGAAAGCTGCTCCAGCTGCTGAGAAGATCTCCCCGACCTGCAGACAAAGTTCAAACACGAGGTCCAACATAAAATCTGTTATCCAATTTTTTAGCATATTCCTCTCAAGGAGCTGCTTAAGTGTAATTTACAAAGAATGCACTACTTTTTTTGAATCATTTAATCTATTCATGACTATGTTCTATAAAATGAATAGAATTTCAATACAGTTTTACTATGTTTACATAATCTGAACTATTTAGGTTTTGTTCACTCTAACCTCCAAAATGTCAGGTGTCAAAAACCTTGAATAAAATGAACACAGGAATGAACTTACAATGAAATATTCAGGCAATTTTAAGTTTAAAAGCTTTTTCACATACCAATAATTAGAAAAGCTATTAACTGAAAAAACATTCAGCCGATCACATGGGGTTCTAATTATGAAGTTAAAGAAATAATACAGTAAACAGGATGTTGCAACAAAAAAGGCTTTTGGTTCTCTCTCAAATATTGAAAGAAAGTGTGTTACTTTCTTCTCATCTACTTGGCTGGCACATTTTTCAGCTAAGATGGAAACACCACTGTACAGCTAGAAAAATACTGTTTTAATCATAATCATAATCATTCTGTTTAAAAATGGCCCACACAAACTGTTTTCAACGTTTAAAGCGAATACAGGGGGTGCATTTAGACACCTAATTAATCTTGTCCTTCTCTTTATGTACGTATGCACTTAATTATTCTGTTGTAAAGGCCTCCCCACACACTGATGGGGACATTTATTTAAAATCCCAAAACAGAACTGCTTGGTTCTAGAAGAAACTATGGCTGTACAGCACCAACAGCTGCTCTGATTTCATCCCAATCTGCTGTATGAAGGGGTGGGGGGTCCAACACTGGTCACCATGGCAACACGCCTAGTGTTAGTCAGACTACTAGTGAGTGTAAAGATGTAGGTCATCCTTGCTAATGAGAAATAAAGTGGATATTGGTTATTATCAATAAACACTGAAACATGAATTTGTCCACTTTGGTTTTGTAAATAAACTGAACTGAGCAGAAGAATTTCATTTCAGTTTATTTCTATAGCAACAATTCACAACACGTCGTCTCAAGGCACTTCACAAAGGTCAGGTTCATACATTCCAATTAATCCTATACTGAACACTGATGTTTTATATTTTTATTAATTTTACACATACATAAAGTTAGTCTATCCCGACTTTATCTGTAGACTCTGTTTATTTTAGCCAAAAAAAAAACTATTCATTATGTTTAGTTTTTATTTGTATAATAGCAAATATTTTAAAATTGTGAAATTTCTGAATGAAGTTCTGTGGGCGTAGCTGGGAGATTAGCTCATTAAAGGTTCGGACACCCGGATCGGACCATTAAAGGAAAAGATATATAAAAGCAGGGGACAGCTTACCTTAGCAGAGGCTGACGTCATATTTAAAAAGCGTTTGTTTATTTAAACAAAATCACAACAAAAACAAAACTAACACGAAACTGTTAGCCACAGTTAGCTTCAGTTAGCCTGCTGTTGTTAGCGGCCCGTTGGCTCCATTTAAGCTTCTGTGCGTTTAGTCTAAAACAGCGCTAAGCTCCGGAAGTTCCTCATCCAATAGGAAGTTTTAATGTAACCGCAAATAATTCAAAAAATACATATTTTGGCGGAATATAACAATACAGAACAACAACGGTAGGCAGACAGTGGCGAACACCGCGATTTTACCACTTCAATGCTATTGGTCGGTTTTCAGGGGAATAGGCGGAGCTCCGATCGTGTCCGGGTACACCCGAGCGCTGAAGATCAGCTGACTACGACGGTCTGTCCTTCAATGGATCGTTTCTGATTTGTTTAGATAATCAAACGGAAGAAATAAGATTTGATTAATTGATTAATTGGTAGGTGAACGCGGACATGCCGTCGCTTTTGTTCTGCGGACCGAAGATGGCCGCCTGCGGGATGGTAATCAGCATCTGGGGTGTCATTATGCTGGTAAGAACCTAAAGGGGAGCAGACTACTTCCTGGACACAATCTGTAGCCGGGATCAGTCGGGTTTATATTTAACGCAGACGATGAAAGGTTGTATTATTTGTGTCAACTTTATTTATAGGCGCTATTAAACCAATACAACACAATACACGTTATTCCACAGAATAATTCCTGGGATCCAGTAGGTTATCAGCATGTAGACGGATCCCAGGCAGGTGGAACTGAATGTACGGTGGCTGCAGACCTGTCTGTGTTTAATTAACGTGACGGGGGGTGGCTAAAAACTGGACGTGAAGGTGGATAAACCGCAGGTTATCCAGTGATTGTGATCTTTAAGACGGTGTTAATGAGTCTGTGTGTTGATCCTGACGGTGTTTTACTCCACCATGTCAGTCAGTCGGTTCCCTTTAGGCGAGTCATGTGACTTTTCCATTTTCCCCTCATGTGACGCTCCACAGAGGAAGCCAGTTTATTGTCCACGTTTCAGATGTAAAAAAGAAATTCAAGTGTGGTTCTTCGCTGCAGCCTTCAGAAGAAATGGCCTTTACCAAGCAAAGTAAAAGTTTTTGCACCCCACTCACATTTTGCTTCAATGGATTTAATGTAACACATCAACACAAAGTTATGTATAGTGTTTTTTTTTGTTTTTTTTACATTTTTGCAAACAACGTCTGAATACTGTGGTGTACATTTATGTTCAGTCCCTCTGAGTCAGACCTTTGTAGAAGTTCTGCCAGTTCAGTCATATTGAATGGAGAACATCTGAGAACATTACTTTCTCATTGTATCTCCAGTCTCAAGTCTTCAAGAACCTCTAACAGGTTTTCTTCCAGGATTGTCCTGGATTTAGCTCCATCTGACCAGCTTCCCTGCTGAAAGAAAGCAGCCCAACAACATGATGCTGCCACTGCTATGTTTTCTCTTTCACCTCAGCCATGGACCTTTTGTTTTTACACGTTTGCCATCAACCATATCAGAAGATGCTGATGCTCCCTTTACCTCCCCCTTCCACCTGTGTGTCTCGAGATGTCAGATGAAGAGAAAACTGGAGAGACTGAACCAGAATAAGGCTGGAGGTCCAGATCATGTCAGCCCTGGAGTCCTGAAGGTCTGTGCAGAGCAGCTCTGTGGGATTCTGCAGCACCTCTTCAACCTTAGCCTGGCCCAGAAGAAGGTTCTGGTGTTGTGGAAGACCTCCTGTCTTGTTCCGGTACCAAAGAAAACTCACCCATCAGTCCTCAATGACTATAGACCTGTTGCCCTGACATCTCACATCATGAAGGTCCTAGAGAGACTCCTGTTGGCCCACCTGAGTAAGCAAACAATAAACCATCAGGACCTCCTTCAGTTTGCTTATTGCTGTGGAGTTGGAGTTGAAGATGCCATCAAACACCTGCTTCAACAAACCCACTGTCATCTGGACAAAGCCAGCAGCACTGTGAGGATCATGTTCTTTGATTTGGAGATGCAACTGTGAAGAAGGGACAGAGCAGACTGTACTTCTTGAGGAAGCTTAGGTCCTTTGGTGTTTGCAGCAAGATGCTGCAGATCTTCTATAAGTCTGTTGTGGAGAGTCTGATCTCTTCTACCATCATCTGCTGGGGAAGCAGCATCAGAGCCAGGGACTTAAAAAAGCTCAACAAGCTGATAAAAAAGGCTGGTTCTGTTCTGGGGACTCCTCTGGAACCTCTGGAGATCAATGTGGAAAGACAGATTCTTCATAAAATGAAGAACATTATGGAGAACCCTGAGCATCCTCTTCATCAGACTGTCCTACAACAACAGAGTGTCTTCAGTCAGAGGCTTCTTCAGATCTGCTGTAAGACGGAGCTACAGGAGATCCTTCCTGCTCACAGCCATCAGCATCTACAACGGCTCTTTGAAGAAACCTTCATAATATGAGCTACAACAACATTTAATTTCCCTTTGGGATTAATAAAGTATTTTTGAATTGAATATCAGTGTACACAACATTTTCCTTAGAGATGAACTATATTTACTACGGCTGCAGCTAACGATAATTCTAGTAATCAAGTATTCAGTTATTCTACTGATTCATCGGATTTAAAAAAATGGCACAGCAGATTTTTCATTTAACTTCTTCAGCTTATTTACAGAAAAACACGAAGGAGAAATGCAAGTAAACAAATAATTCGATTTCTTTTTTTAAAACCAAAATCAACATATTGCCTAAAAAGCATGTTGTTAGTGAACACATGAACATGTGTAGCAAAGGATGCATCTGCAGCTAAAAGTTCTAACGTGTCTGAAACTCGGCCCGTTCTGGTGGACCAGCACAGCGCTGCTAGCGGCATCTGTGGCGAAAATGGTCACAAACAAAACAGTGCAGAAAGGGTCACTTTCATATTGCATTCTGGATTTTTAAAGATGTCTTTAACATTAAAAATCAGAATGTTATCCAGATAAAATAGAGCTCTTGTAGTGAACTTAACTCACAAGTTACACTTTTCTTGTTTTTTTAGTGCAAAAACAAAATGAGATTTTATACAGAACTTGAGCCAGAAAAAGCTAAAGCTATGTCACTGGAGGAGTTCTGGATCGAGCATTTAAATATGCTCAATCCAGATTTCTCATCTTAAATGTAAATATATTTTGCACATTTTTGTCCTAATTACTGCTAAGTGGGCTGTTCTTACATTAATTAGTCTGTAACTTTATGATTATCCCATTACTAAATTAGTTGATTTCAATAATCGAATAATCCGATTAACTGTTTCAGCCCTAATAAATACTAATGACATGACTTGTAAATGGAACTAGTTGTGCCAGATAATTTTATTTAAGGGTTTCAGATTAAAGGGGGATGAATGTGTCACAGAAAGTGTTAAAAACTAAAAATCATTATCATCCATAATTATGCCCCACTGCGATCGTCCGCAATAGAAAAACACAGAAGGTCCTGGTTGGAATGGAACAAACTGGGGTGTGAATACTTTTGCGTGGACCTGTAGTTGGTTCTCTGTGAACGGCGCCGCTGTGTCCTCATGTTGAGCCTCTCTGCTGTTGTCTTCCAGGCGATGTTGGGGATTTTCTTCAGCGCCAAGTCGGCCGTTCTGATCGAAGACGTCCCGTTCACTGAAGAGGACATCCGGAATGAGTGAGTCATCACAAACCCAGCAGAACAAGTCTTCATGTTGTCTGTGGTTCTGTTCAACAGAACCAGAGTCGGTGAAAAATTGGCTTTTTAGGTCATCTTCAAAATAAAAACTCTCTAGATAAAATGTCTGTGACAAGTCCATATATTTACATACACTGCAGGGTTTATAACCGATGTCTCTGTCAGATATAAAACTAACACCAGAACCATCAGATACTGCAGTGAGTCCAACAAGGAAAACACGTCTTATAAGTTTGCCCCAGGGTCAACGCCTTGTATGAAAGCCGCCTCGTTGGCGTTTCACTGATTTTACACCTTTCTCCAGTAAACTTCCTCCTGAGCAGAAGTTAAACTAAACAAACTCAGAGCCTCTAACCAGCAGCAGATGGTAACCAGTCTTTGATCTGTCTCACAGTAAGAACCCGCCTCAGAACATCTACGCTCTCTACAACCAGGTGGGCATCAACTGCTTCATCGCCGCCGCCGTCTACGTGGCGGTGGGCGCCATCTCACTCTGCCAGGTGCGGCTCAACAAACGGCAGGAGTACATGGTGACATAAAGAACAGCGGGGTGCCTTGGCCTGACCTTTGACCCCCTGATGACAGTTCACCACCCAACCTGGTCCCAAATCAAACAAGGGGGCGGAGTCAGGCTGCACCTGGATAATTTATTCTGAATTGCATTGTTTCCTGTTGATGTTTGTTGTTGTTGGATAAAGTGTTGAGAGAGACCAAACGTTCGATTCCTAGATTCTGTCCCAGTTGGACTTAACGAGGAGACGTCTGTCCACTGAATCGCTGTAACTGGTGTTAGTGCTGAAGATGTTAAAGCGATCAAACCATTCTGCTGGATGCTCCTTTACAATAAAGTGTGAATGTGATTAAAAATAGGGTTTGTTCTCATTTTTTCAGGTTGGTTCATCTTACACAGGTAGGCAACTCCAGCCCTCGAGGGCCGGTGTCCTTAGTCCAACATACCTGAATAACTGGACTACACCAGACCCCTGAAGGTGCACTGCGGTATCTGGTACCACATGTTGGCAACAAGTTCTTTAACTTGTTTGTCCAGGAAAATGAAGCTCGATTGGGTTGGCCAACACGTAAAACCATTCCTGAAGCAGTTCTACCGCCTGGTTGTGATCCTGCTGAAAGGAACCACCGCCATCAGGGAACACGGTTTCCTTGAAACGATCTTCAATGATCAATGATGAAATGTTCTGCAACAATGATCACGTAGGCAGTATGTGTCAAAGTAACATCCACGTGGGTGGTAGGATCCAATGTTTCCCAGCTAAACATTTCCCAAACCATCACACTACCTGTTAACTCAGCTATCAGTTTTACTCCAGAAAGAGCACAGATCACGTTGGCAGGGGAGCTGGCCAGTAAGTCGTTCAGAACTACTGGGAGCAGTGGGTTTACTTGGATTAAAGGTGGTCTAGGGTTTACTGGGCTAGCAACACACCAACTGTTCTTCTTGAGGAGACTTCCATCATTTAAAATCTGACAGAACCTCCTTTGGATGTTTGACTAATCTGCGGTTCTAGTATAATTTGTACTGAGATGGCGCCACATTAAAGAAGGGGGTCAAGTAGAAGATGTGGGAGGCAGCTTTAAAGACCTCAGGGTCTGATCTGTAAAAGGTTTGCATGTACAAAAACACTTGTGCACAAACCTGACCTACAAAAACCTGCTGCAAGGTGGGTTGTAGGTGTCAAATAATCTGGGCAGCAGGAACAAACTTATAGCAAGTTCAAGAATATACAAAACATGTTTTTGAAAGGAGGATATGCAAATGTAATCCCTGACCACCCTGGAACCAATTTATCACTGAAACGGATTGTGGGGTCTATATAAAGCACTGGCAGGTGATAACTGGCACGCAAAATGTTCAGCCATGTCCCAACTACACATGGATACTGAATGAAACTGGCTTACGGTACCACTAAAAACCCACTCTAACATCCCACATTAATTATCAATTAAGCAATGAACAGCAACATCACATCATACTTACATTCATAACAAATATTCGACTGAAAGCATAACTTAAATGTTGAATGTCTGGTTTGGAGCGCATGTTGAGGCTGAACCAAACAACTTTCAGGCAAATCCACTATAATTACATGGTGAGAAGGCACAAGGACTCTGAGTCACACTAAACAGACAGACTCGCTAAACTACGAGCGAGTCCAACTACAAAACAAACAGGTGTATCATGGGTAATGTAGTGTAGGACACTGACTTCACTCGGCACATAACAAAGGAGGTAAAAATCCACAATCCGTCCCCAGCTAGGAGAACCAGAACCACTATCCATGTCCCTTCTGTTCCCATGAGGCGCATAAACCAGCTGGATATCCAGATATAACATCTTGCCAGTTCAACACCATCAGAGAGGTTTGTCTGGCTGCATTTACATGCTTTGTTACTCATGTCTTTTGTTCTTCATAGATTAGATAAACTACGTCTGTGAACTGGGTTGTGATGGGAATTTGCATTGTTGTAACTGCTCAAAGACCTAAAGAAATAAAAAGGACATGTTAAAACACTTTGGTTTCCATTGCCTAGATGCCTGACCCAGCCCTCAGCTGCAACAGCCCCAGGGTACTGCAGCTACCTCTGTGCTTTGGATGCTGCGTTAGTAGTTCAGCTTTTCTCCTGTACTTTCCCCCCATCATACTATGTGACCAGTAGCAACATGCTAATGGGACTATGTTTTATTTTTGTAATAGATGCCATGAAAATCTTTAAAAAAGGATGTCCTTCAAAGTTAAAATCTGAAATAATCCAGTATTATCTGATAATTATAAAGGGAATAAGAAATTCCTGAATCTGTTTTGTGTACTCTAAGGTCTGTATACTAGGAGGTTTATTACAAGTCCTGAAACAAAACCAGAACCATTTCTGAGATCATAGATTTGTATCCATCCTCTTCTGTCATGATGGCAGTTGGTTTATAAGGGTAGAAATCAAGTCACTCACTGAGAAATCATCATGTTGATTTCAAGACAGTCTTCATGTTCATTGCTTTATTGCCTAAAAGTTCATTTCCAAATTACAGAAGCTGTTAATCTGATCTGATCATGCAGCATGAAAGCCGCTGTATTTTTAATGCTCCTTCCTTTATGTTGTGAAATAAAATATCTTTAACCTCATGTTGTCTCTTACTAATGCTGTGTGATGATTACTAGACTTTGTACATAGTGAAAGATAGTTTTTTGTGCAGATTAAAAAGCTTTACAAATTGTTTTATTCCTGATGCATAAATTAAGGGGCAGTTTTGCATGATCATTATTACTATTTGACAATATAAATGAAAGATAATCTGCCTTTAACTTGACATTAGGCATGGTATGTTGTGAGCTAAGTGCATCTGTGTGAAAAACATTTTATTAATTAACAAAAATACATTCACAGTAGTAAGTCTACATAGATTATACAAAGTCATAGGTTTTAAGCAGCTGATAAATGGTCTAAAGTAGGAATGCTTTCTGCTGCAGTAATTTCTTTTGTGCTAATTAACAAAGACGACTGCAAAAAAAGTAAAAATTAATGTGAGCAACCACTGAAAACAAAACAAGATCGCAGACCAGTAGGATCAGAGTTGTGTTTGCAGGTTGGTGGGGACCTGGTCTCAAATGTCATCAGTCCTCCCAGAACCGAAACCTAAAACACGATTTCCTCTTCAGAAGTGGTCTTTTGTGAGCTCTGATCAATGAAAGGAACTGAAACATGGACCGGGAAGAAGTGACCTTTATTTCAATAACCAAGACGCGTTTTTATTTTTGATATATCAGCAAAGTATCTACAATTGTGTCCCGATATTTAAATTTAGCTATCAAAATATATCTGAAAAATTAATACTGTTAATAATTACAAGATAAACACAGCTAAACAAATAAATGAAAGTCCGATGGGAGTGAGGAAACTATTGAAGAAAAAGTCCGATGAGAGACGTTTTTGTAAAATTTTTCTACTTTATAATTTTATTTTATTCATACAGATTAAATGTCAGACTGGCTATAATCGAAGATAACAAGCTTTTTGTGAAACAAGAATATTACAAGACAAACATTTGCAAAATGAAACTCGCTCTTCGTCACCTCCTGTTTTTGTCCAATCGTACGTCCGCTTGATTTCTTCGTCACTTCCTGTTGTGTAGGAACGCCTACAGTAGATTTCGGCGCGAAGACTTCCCGCTTCAAAGGCGGTTCAAGAGAAAACAGGAGAAATATCTTTAACTGCGCCTGTTAGCGGGACATTGAAATAATCAAGTTAACACATCGAGCGAATATTGAAGATTAAATAAGGTTTGTCCAAAAAACAGGAACTTATTTCCTCTTTTAGCCACAGAAGTCCGTTAACTGCTGGGCAGCAGCAACCTGAGGGAACAGGTGATTTGGTGAGTAGCAGCAACAGTTTGAGGCTGAGATCTGAAAATATTCATATTTTACAACATTAAGCTAGTGTTGTGTTTGTTCTTACAAACTATTAAATATTCTGGTTTGTATTTAAACTTTAACTTGGATTCAGCAGCAGCTGATAGTTCGATAATGCCTGGTCATAAATGCATAGCTTTCTCTTTGGTTCTGTTTACTTTCTGTTCAGGTAAATAATCATTGGGTCCAGTCCAGTTCCGGACTAAATTATTTGGATCCAAGCAGTTCCAGAAGTTTCCATCCACTCCTCATGGGGATGAATTGGATTATTTATTTGAGCAGTTCTTCTCCAGGATGGAAGTTACAACTAAAAACAGTTTAAAAACAACCATTTTTCATAAACAGGATAAATTCCAAACATCATTTTATTTAATGAAGACTGTGTGTTTATAGCTGTTTATGATTTGACCTCAAACAGAAATCCTGTTATAAACAGTTTTAAACTTGCAAATACATTTATACTTTACTGAAAATCTGTTTTCATTCATTTTGGGTCAGTTATTGACGCTTTGCTCTACACAAAATATTTAAAAGATTTTTTAAAGATGAAGGGGAAAAATGTCCACCTCTCTGCCTGCACTGATGCTTTTCTCCTAAGCTCCCTGCTTGCTTGCTTTCTTTTACTCCTAACTTTTTATTTCTTTGCCAAAATTATGGAAATATTGGACTAAAACTACTTCTTATCAGCGACTCCCAAGGATTATTATTATTTAAATTTGTTTTTTAAAGGATTTTGATGTTTTTATAATCGAACTCGAAAGCAGGACAAGTTGACGCCAGCTAATCAGTACAAAAGGCCTCCCTTCACCACAGAGGACTTTGACAAACTTTTACAGAAATTGGCTGTTTTGGAGATGAAAATCCATGGACTAGAAGTGAACGTGGAGGTGAATATGAGGTACAACGATGATTCAACTCTGCCTGTGATCCCAAACAGTGACATTCAGCTCAACAACTCAGCCGTCAATCAGAACACTGAGAATAAACCAACCAGCAGACCTTCCTGGCATGTTTTAGGGGCATGCCCAAAAAATCAAGGTGGACGACTCACTGGAAGATCTCAGCAATTAAATAAATTAGAATGGCCAGAATTACAGAGAAATGCCCCCGTTTCCCCTGAGAAAAGGAGACTTTGACAGCGAGCTGCTGTCACAACAACTGATAGGAGTGAGACAGCTGGAAATAATGGAGTTCTCCTCCAGAACAGATTTGCTCCACTACAGAATGAAAACCAGGAAAATGATCCATCTTCTGAGAACAATAAAAGGTTTGAGAACAACCTTCATTCTAAACAGTTTTCTCCTAAGCTGCCAGAGAAAAAGCACCCCACCAGACCAAGAACCTTAATAGTGGACAACACAGCTGTGGATGGGATTAAAAACTTCTGCAACAAGAAAAACACAGAAGTTCTGATTGGTACCAGTAACGTGGTGTCTGATATCTCAGAGAATATTCTTGCAATCACAGAAAAGCGCCCGTCTCTAGAAAACCTTATTATACACTGTGGAGCCATGGATGACGTGGCTAAGAAAACATCAGAAGGACTGAAGGAGGATTTCACTCTTCTTCTGAATATTGTTGGAGGTCTCAATATCAAGGTGTTTCTCAGGGGACCCTTTGCACCGATTTTCTGTGGAGATGAGATTTTTTCCAGACTTCTGATGATTAATAAGTGGTTGAAAAAAACATGTACCACCACACCTGTGAACTTCATCGACAACTTTAATATTTTTTGGGAAAAAAGACAACTCTTCAAGCAAGATGGTTTCTGTTTGAACAACCCAGGAGCCAGACATCCAACATCTAATCTCTTCTATTCAGTAAATAATCTGCCAGCAGCTTCAACCTTCAGCAGAGAACATGGAGCATCAACAACAATGATAACGCTGCCTCTAACAACTCCAGCAGAAACAATCAGCCAGTTGGCTGAGAAAGAGAGGTCATCACAAAAGGTCTCCCCGTCGAAATCCACAGGAGAACTGGACCCCCCCATTATACCCCCCTCAAACCCAGACCCAGACCGCACAGAACTCTCCCATCTCCCCACTGAGCCGCTTTTTGTTTTACTGGATTCTGATGACATGAAAGGAGCTCTAAGATCAGGACCCAAATGGTTCTGACATCTTCTCCATTCAACACCCCCCCGTGTCCGAGGCCCTGCTACTAAACCAACATCTTCCAAATGCCGCAGGCCTCCACCACCTCCTAATCTATCTCCTCCTAATCAGGACCTTCAAATCACTTCTCTGTGATACAGTCTGGGCCCCAGTGGTAACTCTATCAGAAATTATCATCTCCAGGAAAAACTTGGGCCCCTAATAGGAGATAGTTGTAAAATCTCTGTGCTTATATGTGACAGAAAGAACAAAGCTAAAAGGATAAGAGACAGTAATAAACAATCAATGAAAGCCATAAACTGTCAGGTACAACCAGACACAGAGTTAATATCAGCAACTAAGTCATATAAACTGACTTTATTGAACATTAGATCTCTGTCAGGAAAATCATTTTTAATCAATGACTTCATTACTGACCACGATCTTGATGTTCTGTTTTTAACAGAAACATGGTTACATGAATTTAATGAAGCTCCCATTCTGATAGAGGCGACGCCTCCAAACTACAATTTTCTTTGTGAGAGCAGACAGCAAAGAAAAGGTGGAGGGGCCACTTTGTTTAAAGATTTATTAGAGTGGCTGTGTGGAGAGGCGGCGCGCTAAGGTAGGTTAGCTTGTCGCGCCTCAGCTCAGTCGTCTCGTGTTGGGGTTTACCTGACTGAGAGGATTGCATCCCTGCGCCTTCGGGTTGGGGAGAGGACTCAGACTTTAGTTTCAGCCTGCAGGCTGAGCAGCGGGGAGAGTACCCTGCCTTCTTCTGTCATTCTGCTGGGGAACTTCAAGGCCTACGTGGGAAATGACAGTGACACCTGGAGGAGTGTGATAGAGAGGAATGGCCTCCCCCATCTGAACCCGAGTGGTGTTTCCATAACGCACAACATGTTCAGGCAATGGGTGTTCATCAGTGCACTTGGCACCAGGACACCATGAAGAGAGGGGTGGAGATGTCTACTGATTACCCGGTGGTGTGTTGATCCACTTGCAGAAGAGGAAGCTGGACAGACTCTGCAGGCCTGAGCGTGTAGAGAGGCTCTGCTGGGAACATCTAGAGGAGCACGCAATCAGGGAAAAGCTCTCCCATCTCTGGGAGAGCTTTTCCCAGATTCCAGGGGAGGCTGGAGATATTGAGTCAAAGTGGACAATGTCCTTTACCCCTATTGGCAATGCTGCAGCCCATTGCTGTGGCTGTAAAGTCTGCAGTGGAAGGAGAACTTCGAGGATCTCCTCAACCCTGCCAACATGCCTTCCCTGGTGGAAAAAGAGACTGGGCAATCTGAGCGGGACTCATTCATCACCCAGGCTGAAGTGACCGAGGTGGTTAAAAAACTCCACGGTGACAAGGCTTCAGGGAAGGATGTGATACACCCTGAGTACTTCAAGTCTCTTGATGTTGTGGGGGTGTCATGGCTGACACTCTTCTTCAAATGGTGAACGGGAACACTGCCCCTGGAGTGGCAGACGGAGGTGGTGGTCCCTCCTCTGTAGGGAGACCCAGGAGACCAGAGGCTGTGTTCCAATTAAAGGGAATCACACACTTCGCCCTCCCCTGGAGGGCCTATGCAGGGACTGGGCATTAGAGAGGAGAGCCTGGCCGATAGTCGAACCTCGGCTTCAGGAGCAGCAGTGTGGTTTTCTTCCCAGCTGTAGAACACCGGAATAGCTCTACATCTTTTGCAGGGTGCTCTGGGATTCATGGGAGTTTGCCCAACCGCTCATGTGCTTTGTGGACCTGGAAATAGCATTCAATCGTGTCCCTTGTGGCGTCCTGCCGGGTGTCTACAGGAGTACGGAGTCCAGTGTCCTTTATTAGGGGCCATTCTGTCTCTGTACAAGTGGAGCAGGAGTCTGCTTCGTATTGTTGGCGTTAAGTCGGACCTGTTCCCGGTGCATGTTGGGCTCCTCCAAGGCTGCCCTTTGTCACTGATCCTGTTCATAACTTTCATAGACAGAATTTCTAGATGCAGCCAAGGGTCAGAAGGGATCTCATTGGCAGACCAGTGGATTTCATCTCTGATTTTTGAGGATGATATGGTTTTGGTGGCTCCCCTCTAGCCAAGACTACACTTGGGCGGTTAGCAGCCGAGTGCGAAGACGGGGGATGATAATCAGCTCCTCCAAGTCTACGGCCATGGTTCTCAGCCGAAAAAGGGTGGCTTGCCCTCTTCAGGTTGGAGAGGGGTCCTTGTCACAAGTGAAGGAGTTTAAGTATTTTGGGGTCTTTTTCATGAGTAAAGGGAGAACGCAACGGAGGATCAACAGACAGATGGGTGACCAAAGGAACGCGATCCCAGATACAAGCGGCTAAAATGAGCATCCTCCGCAGGGTGGCAGGGCCTTCCCTTAGAGATAGGGGGAGGAGCTCTGTCTACAGAGAGGGACTTGGAGTAGAGCCGCTCCTCTTCCACATCGACAGAGTCGGCCGAGGTGGTCTGGCCATGTTTCGAATGCCCCTTGGACGCCTACCTGGGTAAGTGTTTTAGGCATGGCTAACTGGGAGGAGGCCCATGGGACAGCCCAAGACAAACTGGAGGGACTATGTCTCCCGGTTGGCCTTGGAAGGCCCTGGGCTCCCCCCTGAAAGGCTGAAAGAGATGCCTGGGGGGAGGTACATCTGGGTGTCTCTGCTGAGACTGCTGCCCCCACAACCTGGGCCTGGATAAGAGGAAGACAACTAGTACCTCCTTCATAATTCCATCCAACACAAACAACATGATTGTACCACTATCATGCCTTAAACCGCTCATCTCCTCTTGATCACCTTTGGCCATCCACATTTACTTCAGTGTATATTTATTTGGCTGGTCCATGTGGGCAGCTGCAGATTTCAGACCAGCTTGAAGGTGTCACGGAGTGACATTTTTGGACTCTGTGGCTTTGTGTTTGTCATACCCTGTTCTCAACCCTCGTATTCGTGCTGAGTTTTTCCATGTGCCTGTAGAACCTCTTGTAAGTTTTTGGATCAGGACTTTGTTTGTATCTGCAGTGCATTGTTTGGTTTCTTTTGAAAACCTCTGGAAATAAAGCTAAAACCTTTTACAACATGCTGCCCAGCTCTTGTCTGCACTTTGGTCCGCCCGCAAACCACATTATGACAGAAGGTGCTTATTTTGGAGCAGGAACTCCTTTAAAAATGTTCCTATAGGCTCTTAATTACATATTTGATGTTTATAATTATTCTTTATGATAAATCCATCGTTATAAAAGAACCTGGATGAATTATGTTGTTCAGATTAAGTTGGTGGAGTTAACAGCCATGAACATCTCTCTTTGTCTCAGAAATGTCAGAGAAGTCAACTACAGGATGGAAAAGGGCCCTGACAAAGATCCTGGAGGACCTTAGTGAAGAGCAGTACCAAAAGATGCTGGAATTTCTGGATGAAATCCCTAAAAGTGTGAAGAGATGCAGCTTAAGAGAACACATGACTCAATCCATAATCGAGCACTATGGAGAGGATGGGTCCATCTCTGAAATAAGTAAAATCATGGAAGAGATACCGAGGAGAGATCATGCCATTCAGGACCTGCTGCATCCGTTTGTGGAGAAACTGGAAGAAGACAAAAAAGGTGAGCTGACACTTGTAGATCGGGTTCAGGGTTCTGCTTTAATCTCCAGGCTCCAAGGATCCAGAACCTTTCAGGAAACAGTGTAGAGGTTAGTTAGGTTCCTTTACATTAAGAACCGGTAGCGACAGTCTCAAGGGGAACAAAGTCAGTTTGTTGGAGAACTTTCATCATGAGTTTAATTTATTATGAAGTTCTCTTGATGGTGTTATTGTCCTGCTGATATTGGAGCTCCCTCTGTTGGTCAGAAAGTGAACATTTACAGTATCTTTGTTATTCATTCTGTGCTGAAAATAATTCTGTAAGCTGTGATCTGAGTTATTGGGTCGGTTTATGGACTGGAACCAGATTTATTCATGTTGGTGTGCAGCTTTACACACAGATTTGTCTTTATTTTCTATAGGAAAACCTTTAGTGGTTCACCACATTTATATGTCAAAGAAATGAACAAACTTAGCAAAACTGAGACAAAAGGCAGCTTTAAGTCGGCAGATATGAATGAAAAAGGCAAATGATGTTCTAAGAGTTGCCATAGATTGCACAAAGCTAACCCGGGTTTAAAGCAGATTAGAAGATACGTAGAAAAAGGATAAATGATATCAAAAATACTACAAATTTTGCACATGCCATGTATGTATTGCACATACAGGATGTTAAACCCTGGCACAGAACCAGTACTCAGTCTAGTCCTGGGTGGTGGAGAAGGATGATGAAGGCTGTGTGATGCGAGGGTCTTTTAAAGATCAGATACAATCATCTGTTATTCTGATGCTAATCTGATGTTTTCTTCTTGTTGAAGCTCAGTGTTTCAACTGTTTCCATGCTTTATATTTGACTGATCAGAAGTGAAACTAAACTCCAGAGTTTTTAACGTGGCGCTCATTTTGATTGGCTGCTGTTTCTCCGGTGCCGGACCCTGGCTCCTGAAGATGCCGGTTCTTTACCCTGGCCCAGCAGCAAACTGGACCTGGGATAGCTCTGGTTTTGGGTGCTGGAGAGAGAATTTATTTCTTGCTTAGAAAGTTCTTGCACCAGTTCAGCACTGGAACCGGTTAGGTGGAAAAGGCTTCTGTGGGGCAGAGTGCTGCATCAAAGCCTATAAATGGAAAGTTGAATGGAAGGAAAAACTTTGGTAGAAAAGCTTGCCTTGAGAGGATTTTGAAACAAAACTAACTTAAAGATTTGGTGAAGACCACAAGGTGTGGACTGCAAAGTGAGAGCTATAATCGAAGATAACAAGCTTTTTGTGAAACAAGAATATTACAAGACAAACATTTGCAAAATGAAACTCGCTCTTCGTCACCTCCTGTTTTTGTCCAATCGTACGTCCGCTTGATTTCTTCGTCACTTCCTGTTGTGTAGGAACGCCTACAGTAGATTTCGGCGCGAAGACTTCCCGCTTCAAAGGCGGTTCAAGAGAAAACAGGAGAAATATCTTTAACTGCGCCTGTTAGCGGGACATTGAAATAATCAAGTTAACACATCGAGCGAATATTGAAGATTAAATAAGGTTTGTCCAAAAAACAGGAACTTATTTCCTCTTTTAGCCACAGAAGTCCGTTAACTGCTGGGCAGCAGCAACCTGAGGGAACAGGTGATTTGGTGAGTAGCAGCAACAGTTTGAGGCTGAGATCTGAAAATATTCATATTTTACAACATTAAGCTAGTGTTGTGTTTGTTCTTACAAACTATTAAATATTCTGGTTTGTATTTAAACTTTAACTTGGATTCAGCAGCAGCTGATAGTTCGATAATGCCTGGTCATAAATGCATAGCTTTCTCTTTGGTTCTGTTTACTTTCTGTTCAGGGAAATAATCATTGGGTCCAGTCCAGTTCCGGACTAAATTATTTGGATCCAAGCAGTTCCAGAAGTTTCCATCCACTCCTCATGGGGATGAATTGGATTATTTATTTGAGCAGTTCTTCTCCAGGATGGAAGTTACAACTAAAAACAGTTTAAAAACAACCATTTTTCATAAACAGGATAAATTCCAAACATCATTTTATTTAATGAAGACTGTGTGTTTATAGCTGTTTATGATTTGACCTCAAACAGAAATCCTGTTATAAACAGTTTTAAACTTGCAAATACATTTATACTTTACTGAAAATCTGTTTTCATTCATTTTGGGTCAGTTATTGACGCTTTGCTCTACACAAAATATTTAAAAGATTTTTTAAAGATGAAGGGGAAAAATGTCCACCTCTCTGCCTGCACTGATGCTTTTCTCCTAAGCTCCCTGCTTGCTTGCTTTCTTTTACTCCTAACTTTTTATTTCTTTGCCAAAATTATGGAAATATTGGACTAAAACTACTTCTTATCAGCGACTCCCAAGGATTATTATTATTTAAATTTGTTTTTTAAAGGATTTTGATGTTTTTATAATGTAGAGCTTCCACACAGAGACATATCGAGGACTACAGCTGTCACAGTTCTCATGTTTAACCTTTCCTGAACCAGGATCAGAAACATCTTACCTGGGCTGAGGAGTGTTGGAATAATTGAATATAGATTTATCTTATATTTTCTCCTATTCTTTAACTTGACTATTTGATCTTATAACCTTTCATAATGTATGTGTGAGTAAAGGATGTGTGAGTTTGTCTGCAGGATAATAAATGGAGCTGAACTAGCAGAGAAGGAAGCAGTCCAGTTGAGGAGGTCATAAAGATGAAGGCTGATTACACTCAACAAAAAGTCACAACTGACCCTACAAGTTGTAGGAGACTGTGGGAAATGTGTTGTTAATGTATAAAGCTGTTTATGACCTGTTTACGATGTAGTTGTTGTTTTCCCCATCCTTTAGAGAACAATGTTTTTATAAACTAGGGACCCCCGAAAGACAATAAAAAGAGGAAGCGGTCGGATGGGTTTCAGAGCGGTGCGAGATCTGTAACTGAGCAAATCCTGACCGTTTCTCCTCGCAAAGCGAGTAAAAGGAACTAATACTTTGTCTCTCTTTTCTTTTTATGTTGTTATAATATTGTTAGGTTGATTAAACCTGACAAGGAGAAAAGTACTAAACTGTTGCTCAGTGGTCCATATCCTCTTTTCAGATGAAAGTCAATTTTGCATTTCATTTGGAAATCAAGGTCCCAGAGTCTGGAGGAAGAGTTGAGAGGGAGAGAAGAAGTTACTGGGCCTGAAGCAGAGCTCTGAGGTCTATCACCACCCATTAAGAGACCCATCAGATGAGAGTTTAGGTGGAGGCAGAGGAGCTGCAGCCAAAACAAACAGAAACATGACATGTCCAGAAACAATCTGTACTCATTGTCTGAACTTTTACCTGAAAGGGGAGAAGAAGAAAAGAAACGGAGCCTGCTCAAAGCCAGAGAAGAAGAGACGGAGATCTTCAGCTGGTAGGTGAAGACCGGAGGTCATCTGCTTTAACGTGTAAAAGACTCCTGAGCTCAGATCTGACCCAACATATCTCCACCAGAATCTGTTGGTCTGCTGTTGATCTGCTGCTCTTCATGTTTAACAGGGTTTCAGAAGAACAATGTTGTGAACGATTCTGATTCTTCAGATGATGAAAGTCAGAATGGTGAGTTAATGATACTTCAGCAGAACCTCTCAGTAAATATTCCAGACAGAACCAGGTCCAACACAGACTGTTTAGAAAACTAAACTCAGATCTTCTGTGCAGAAACTCACTGATTCTTCTTGTTCTTCGTCTTCTACAGACGATCCAGAACATCTTCAGTCTGATAAGGTAGGTGTTATCAGAGTAACCAGTGGTCCTACACACTCGGGTAATTTATTGTCTGTTTCAGACGCATCGTTTCTTCAACTGTTTCTTGATGACCTCCAGCACTTAGCTAAAGTATTCACACCCCTTTAACTTGTCCACATTTACTGATGGTCCAACCCCAAACTTCAGGTTATGTTACTGACCAACACAAAGAAAACTGATTCATGGAGAACCTATGAGACCTCGACTGAAAAGGTGCTCCCCTAATCTTTCAGTCTGTCTGTGATTTAGTCTCGGTCTAACTGCAGACGGTCTGCTTCTGGTGTCAGAGGTTCTTGATGGAACATTAGAGAACATCCAGCAGCATGAAGACCAAGGACCATATCAGAGAGGTCAGGGTGAAAGATCTGGTTCAGTTTAAAGCAGCGTTAGGTTCTACAACAACATCCCAATCTTTGAACATCTCCCAGAGCTCTGTTTAATCCATCATCTGAATGTGGAGAGAGGATGGACCACCTGCAGACCTACCTAGACTTGGATGTCATGGTGACTTTAGAGGAGATGCAGAGAACCACAGCTCAGGTGGGAGAATCTGTCTACAGGATAACTTAGTGGTTCACTCCATAAGTATGGTTTTTATGGAAGAGTGGCGTTTGCAGTTTCCCACAAGGCTCGATGGAGACACAGCAAACATGTAGAAGAAGATGATCTGATCAGAGGACAGAGGTTTTTGGCCTAGCATGTAAAATTATGTCTGTAGGAAATATAACACTGCAAATGACCAAGAACGCGCCATCTCTAATGCTGTGGGACCATAGAGCAAGCTGGTCAGAGTTGATTAGAAGATGGATGGAGCAAGGACAATCCTGGAAGAAAACCTGTTGGAGGCTGCAGAAGACCTGAGACCTTCCAGCAGGACAACCATCCTGAACATTCAGCCTGAAATACAACGGATGGTTTGGATCAAAGCAGATTCATATGTTATAATGGCCTAGTCAAAGTCCAGACCTAAATCCACCTGGAAATCTGTGGTTAGACTTGATAAGCATGACAGAATTCGGATCCAAGTAGCTTCTAAGTGATGCAAGGTCGTGATAAAAAGAAAGTACACCTTCTATAAATTAGACAGAATAAATTATTTCTCTTCAAAAAAATAATTTTTCTAAGTGAAGAAAACCAGTATCAGTTTCACACAAATTACTGAACAAAGTTAAAGTCTACACAGACAAACTGTGTCTGACAAACTAAGTACACCCCCAGATCCAGCGGCTTTATTTAGGGTGTCCCAGATGTTTGTAGTTATGGTTTTAAATTATTTCAACTCTGGTGGCAGAAACAACAGAGTGCTTCCAAGGGTTATATAAAAATGGACTAAAAGACATGAAAGACTGTAGAAATATTTCCCACCAATAATTACCTGTCTGTTCATTTTCCAGAAGATAGAGATACCATCATGGGTGAGTTGGACGCTTTTAGTTTTTATTAGAAATATTTAACTTTACTCTCATGTGTTGAAACATTTGTGAATTTCTGTCTTTGAACCCGGGTCCAGAGAACCAGCATCAAGAATCTGAAAAATTCTGGAGACACTGACAAAAAACCTATAATTGCAAAGGTTGTTCAGAAATCTGGTCTGCGTACGTATGAAACCAAAACCAAGGAAAAGAAGTTCTTCTTCTACCTGGGAGTGGCTGATGAGACCGACTGCATCAAAGTGATGGTGTATGGAAAAGAGCGATTTAAGAGTCTTGAAGAGGGGCGCACTTACCTTTTCAGAAAAGTCCTAATGGACAAAGAGGTCATGAAGGTCACCAAGAAAACCATATTCTCAAAGACCAGGGAGACTGAAGTGTCCAAGGATCTGGAGCTGCAGACCCAGATGCTGGTTTACAACCAGAGTCCAGTTTGCTCCATCATGAAGATCCAATCCTTTGATGAGATGACATCAGTAGTGAGTGTTGAAGGAACCGTGACTGAGGTAAGAGATGTTTACTGAAACACCTTCAGAACATCAGACTTATATTTTCTATGGTTTTTATTGATTTTCCAACATTCTTACACACACAGACACGTATAACAGTCCAGGCTTGCCCAAGTTCACACCATACATCTTATAGGTATACCATGTAAATCTGGTGCAAGTGTTCTGGAAATTACAAATGAACGAATATAATTAATAACAATAAAAACAAACAAACAGATCATAAAATACCTTTCCCCAGGTTGATGAAACTATGTGAAAAAGCTGATACTTCATAGATGAATGCAATGAAAATAATGACAATAATATGAACAGGAGGAAAATATAAACTTTATATAAAAAATTATATTACATATCAAGAGATGTCATGACTCCATAATAAATCTAGTTATTGGTTTCCAGTTAGATTCAAAAGTCTCCAGCTTAAGTTGTATCTTAGCTGTTATTTTTTCCATAATGAAGACCTTTTTTAATTTTATCTCTTCATTGTGTGATATCGAGACAATATAGTATCCCCATTATAATGTATGAATATTCTTTATATGAATCTGCATGTACTTCTAGGGCAGTCCCAAAATATGTGAGTGAAATTACCCACTTCTCCACAGTTCCTCCAACATAGGTTAGATGTTTTGTCAAATTTTGATGTAATGATTGGGGTGTTAAAATGACGCATCTTCACTTTCCAGTCAAACTTCCTCCCAGTTGGACTATTTGTTCATTTATGCCCTGGTCTAAATGTTTCCTCCCAGTCATCATCTGTTATAACAACATTGGTCTCTAATATCCATTTCTCCTTAAAATCCTTATCATTAATATTGTATGCTCCATATAATTTTGTAATCAGGCTTTTTTTAATTCACCTTGTGCTTTTGATATTAAAATCATATCTTTAGATAATTTCCTCCGTTCGTTGTGGTTCTGAAGGTAATGCCTGAGTTGCAGATATCTAAAGAAGTCATTCTTTGATAAATTGAATTCACGTTGGATTTGTTCAAATTATTTTATTATTGGCCTTTAAGGAGTTGAAGACCAATCCCAAATTTGCCCATCTCTCAAACCTGCATCCGTAGCAGCCGGATTAAAATCTGATTTACTTCCTTCTCACAATATTGATGGTGAGACTTCTCCGTTATCATTTATTTGAATATAGTCTTGAAGTGATTCTTTTGTTTCTTTTACAATATCTCCATTGGATAAAATTAATACATTCATTTTCCAGTATCTAAAATTTAGTTCACCCCCTGTATCTATTGTTACTGTAATAGGTGCATGATCGCTTATGGTAATATTTTCTATACTGCAACTGATTATTTTGTGTACAAGTAGTTTATTCAAGAGTAGCTCTTATGTGGGTGTGAATAGAAAGTATAATCCTTTTTCTTGGGGTAGGTGTTTCTCCATGCATCAATAAAGCCAAGGTCTTTTGTAATATTATTTAGCATTCTAGATTTCCTTGTCTGTGGTCCATAGTCTGGAGGATATTGGTCTAGTGTATTGCTTTGGACCATATTGAAGTCTCTTCCCATCAGTATCAGTCCTTTTGCATCGCTGGTTATAATATGGAGCTAAATTGGGGCCATAAAGTTTGTTCAAAAGAAAACAATTTGAACCTAAAAAATTATTTTGAACCTCCCCCCCAAAAAAATTGAAAACTCAAAAAAAGTTTTGCAACTGAAAAAAAAAAAGATGTGAAACTGGAAAAAAAAAGTTTAAAACTACTTTTCAGATTCAAGTTTTTTTTTTTTCGGCTTCAAACTTCTGGTCTTGTTTTGGCGTGGGGGCGGGGCCTCAGATCACGGTTGTGCAGAATCATGATTGACAGCTCAACACAGCGGCTGAATAACATATAAAAAATAAAACAGCAACTCAGAATGTAGTTTGTCCTCCTTCACATTGATACTTATTTCCTTCAGCATAATCAGAGTAAAACATGTCTTGTTTCTGTTTCTAAAAACACTTTGAGTTGGGCTGGATAGGGGGACGGTGCTTTCACATTTCTTTTTCTGAGCTGTTTGATGACGTCCTGGAATACCTTATATTGTTGCATCCTCTACTCTAGGTCGTCGTATTTCTCAGAAAGTATTGTATTGTTCCAGAGTAAGAATGCCGCAGCCCACTCCATTCTCATCGTGTTGTCTTCTGTGTTACCGACTCTTTCCTCCATGTGCAAAACTTTCTGTTCCAGGGACGTTGTCCTCTCCATTAGGCCCTTAATGCTTGTTTCAAGCCCTGCCAAAGCTCTTTTATTTTCTCCTACCGCTTCCACGTGCTCCTGTTTTAGACCCCGTAGTTCCTGTAGTATGGCCAGGTCCTTGTCATGTTTCGTCGGCTCCGGGCCTTCCTCCTCGGGGCACAGCACACTCGTCGACCCGATATTTTTTACCTTTCTTCTTCGTTCTGCTGCTTACACATTAGTTTAATGCTTGTTTTAATAGTGTTCTTCAGAGCAACTTTCCCTTCTCACTTCTGGCGCCACCAGAAGTCCTGTTTTCTATGGTTTTTAATGCACTGTACAGAAAATGCTGGATTGGTTCTGGTGTTGCTTTAATCAGTTCTTGGTTTCCTCAGATCTCCGTAGAACAAGTCAAACTGAAGAGAAAACGGACCAAAGAAAAGATGATCAGGTTCCAACTTAAAGATAAAACTGGTTCAATCTGGATCACACTCTGGCGCAAAGACATGGAGCAGCTGAGAGAAACGTCCGTCGGAGACTTCGTCAAGGTGATCAACGTAAAGACGAGCCGGTACCATGAGACAGTGTACCTGAACTCCACTGACTTCACCAGAATCTGCAAGGTACTCATTATTGCCTTGTAAATGGTCTGAACTTATATAGAGCTTTTCCAGTCATACAGACCACTCAAAGCGCTTTACACTAGCGTCACATTCACCCAATTGCACTCACATTCATACACTGATACGTAGGCAACTTGAGGCTAAGTGCCTTGCCCAGGGGCACGTTGACATATGGAAGGAGGAAGCTGGAATCGAACCCACAACCTTCTGATTGCAAGATGACTACTCTTCCTACTGAGCCACAGTCTCCTGTTGTTCTGGACCTCCTGGTCAAGGCCTGAATCAGTGGAGAATCTTCTGTCATTATGTGACAGACCAGCACAAAGCACATTAATAAGAGGAATTAACCATATATATTTAATATATACAAAGAAAAATCAGAAAAGTTTCAGTTTATTTCTATAGCGGCAATTCACAACACATGTCATCTCAACACTCTTTCACAAAGTCGATTCAATCGATCATATAGATTCCCAGTCAGGTTCATACATTCCAACTAATACTAACTATTAAACAGTCAGATTCAGTTATTTATTCAAATTGGATAAAAAGTTTTTCTATCTAAGGAAACCCAGCAGATTGCATCCAGTCAGTGACTTGCAGCATTCACTCCTCCTGGATGAGCATGTAGAGACAGTGGACAGTCACTGGTGTTGACTTTGCAGCAATCCCTCATACTGAGCATGCATGTAGCGACAGTGGAGAGGAAAAACTCCCTTTTAACAGGAAGAAACCTCCAGCAGAACCAGAACCAGGCTCAGTGTGAGCGGCCATCTGCCACGACCGACTGGAGGTTTGAGAGAACAGAGCAGAGACACAAAGAGAACAAAGAAGCACTGATCCAGGAGTACTTTCTATGGGAAGGAAAAGTAAATGTTAATGGATGTAGCTCCTTTAGTCGTTTCATCTAGAAAGAAAGAACAGATAAACTCTGATCCAGTTTTCAAGGTTAGAGTCTGAAAGAGACAACATAGAGTTAGTTACAGTAGAAGCTCAGTCAGTAGCCATGTCTAGGAGAAAGAAAGGGTTAAACACTGAAAGACAGGGCTATGTGGATCATCTGTAGAAGGTGAGCATTAAGTTGTTGCCAGCAGAAGCTCGGACGATTCCCCTCTCTAGAAAGGTGTCACAGGTAGACACAGAGTCAGGCCAGGTGTAGCTTCTAGGAAGAGAAAAGAGAGAACATAAAGTTAAAAGCTGAAATAACAGCAAATAATGCAAAATTGGAGAGTAGTATGAGAATGTAGCGAAGAGGGTGAAAGTGGTCATTATGTCCTCCAGCAGCCTAAGCCTATAGCAGCATAACTATACAGATAGTTCAGGATAAACTAAGCCAGTCGAAAACCAAGGTTTATATGGGTGGTTGAAATCCTTGAAAATGCTTGAATTTTAACAAGGTGTTTTCAAGGTAGGAAAAGTGTTTGATTCCTGTCTAAAGTCCTTGAAAGTCCATAATATTCTAACTGCACAGTTTTGTAATAAAGAGCACTCCAACAGTTTGATTAAACAACTCAGTTTGATATTTTTAGTGATCATTTTGCCTTTAATGAAGTCTCAGAAAGCCTCGCTGCCACTCAGAGAGGCTTTGCTCCTTTTCGAGATATTGGTGTGAAAGCAGTAGGCAACACCTGGTGACCAGACCAACCGCTGGACTGGCGGCGTCCTCTGGCATAGCTATGAAGCAGACCTACTTGAGCGCATAACTGTCTTGCTAGTCGTGCAGGTCTCCATTGATTGGGACAAAACAGCATGCCAGCGAACCGTTTTAATGACCGCTGGCTCGAAAACGCTACAAAACATGGTTAAATCCAGGACCAAATCCTCCAGTAGCTTCCTGCAACATATAACAGAAGGACCTGGAGCTTCTAGTGATGGGAGAGTTGGCGTTCTCCAGCGGTAAGCCAGAGTAGTAGGAGAGAATCTTTAATTTAAGCTAGCTTAAAACTTTGCAAGTAAATTGGAAGGATTGATCGAGCGAGGGGTTTTATGTCATCTACTGTACTTTAAAATCTACAACAACAAAACGTTTTATTGCTAATAAAGGTGGTGAGCTAAAAGTAGCTGTAGCTCTGCAATGTTCCGTCATGCTGCTGTGCTTCTGATGTGTTTTGGGCTCCTTCTGCCTATATGTCCATTTCATATTGTAAAGTTTATTATTATTAATTTTAAATAATAATCAGAAATTTTAATTAAAAATCTGAATTAGAATAAATAAACTCTAACCAAAAATCATTTCCTCTGAGTAAAGATCAGAGATACACTCTCGTGGTGTGATTATTACAGCTTACAGCACTTAATAACTACCATTAGTTAATTGATAATTGATAATTATTAACCAAAACCACAGCAAATGTCCCTGTGTTAAAAGATTATCACTCTTACAGAAAATAAACACAAATGGGGTCTCTTTATCTATGTGAAATTTATTAAACAATATTCCCTCTTACAACCAAACTATTCTGGTCCAACAAAGTTCATCTAACTAAGCATGCACTATTCTACAAAAAAGTACTTGTACTTGTTGTCTTCCGCTTATCCGGGACCGGGTCGCGGGGGCAGCAGACTCAGCAGAGACGCCCAGACGTCCCTCTCTCCAGACACCTCCTCCAGCTCCTCCAGGGGGAGCCCAAGGCGTTCCCAGGCCAGCCGAGAGACATAGTCCCTCCAGCGTGTCCTGGGCCGTCCCCTGGGCCTCCTCCCGGTGGGACGTACCTGGAACACCTCGCGAGGAAGGCGTCCAGGAGGCATCCGGTATAGATGCCCGAGCCACCTCAACTGGCTCCTCTCGATGTGGAGGAGCAGCGGTTCTACTCCGAGCTCCTCCCGGATGGCTGAGCTCCTCACCCTATCTCTAAGGGAGTGCCCGGCCACCCTACGGAGGAAGCTCATTTCAGCCGCTTGTATCCGGGATCTCGTTCTTTCAGTCATGACCCAAAGTTCATGGCCATAGGTGAGGGTAGGAACGTAGACCGACCGGTAAATTGAGAGCTTTGCTTTTCGGCTCAGCTCTCTCTTCACCACAACGGACCGGCACAGCGCCCCCATTACTGCGGCAGCCGCACCGATCCGTCTGTCGTTCTCCCGCTCCATTCTTCCATCACTCGTGAACAAGACCCCGAGATACTTAAACTCCTCCACTTGAGGCAGGAACTCCCCTCCAACCTGAAGAGGACAAGCCACACTTTTCCGGTCGAGTACCATGGCCTCTGACTTGGAGGAGCTGATCCTCATCTCAGCCACTTCACACTCGGCTGCGAACCGCCACAGCGCATGCTGTAGGTCTTGGCTAGAGGGGGCCAGCAGGACCACGTCATCCGCAAAAAGAAGAGACGAAATCCACTGGTCCCCAAACCAGACCCCCTCCGGCCCTTGGCTGCACCTAGAAATCCTGTCCATAAAAGTTATGAACAGGACCGGTGACAAAGGGCAGCCCTGCCGGAGTCCAACATGCACTGGGAACAGGTCCAACTTAGTGCCGCAATGCGAACCAAACTCCTGCTCCGCTTGTACAGGGACCGGATGGCCCCTAATAAAGGGCCCCCGATTCCATACTCCTGGAGCACCCCCCACAGGGCATCATGAGGGACACAGTCGAATGCCTTCTCCAGGTCCACAAAACACATGTGAACCGGTTGGGCAAACTCCCATGAACCCTCGAGTACCCTGTAGAGGGTATAGAGCTGGTCCAGTGTTCCACGGCCGGGACGAAAACCACACTGCTCCTCCTGAAGCCGAGGTTCGACTATCAGTCGGACTCTCCTCTCCAATACCCTGGCGTAGGCCTTACCAGGGAGGCTGAGGAGTGTGATTCCCCTGTAGTTGGAACACACTCTCCGGTCACCCTTCTTATGAAGGGGGACCACCACCCCAGTCTGCCAGTCCAGAGGTACTGTTCCCGACCGCCATGCAATGTTGAAGAGGCGTGTCAACCATGACAGCCCCACAACATCCAGAGACTTGAGGTACTCAGGGCAGATCTCATCCACCCCTGAAGCCCTGCCACCACGGAGCTTTTTAATCACCTCGGTGACTTCAGCCTGGGTGATGAAAGAGTCCAACCCCGAGTCCCCAGCCTCTGTTTCCACCAGGGAATGCGTGATGGCAGGATTGAGGAGATCCTCGAAGTACTCCTTCCACCGCCCGATAATGTCCTCAGTCGAGGTCAGCAGCCTCCCACCCCCACTGTAAACAGTGTTGGCAAAACACTGCTTCCCCCTCCTGAGGCGCCGGACGGTTTGCCAGAATTGCTTCGGGGCCAACCGGTAGTCCTTCTCCATGGTTTCACTGAACTCCTCCCAGGTCTGAGTTTTTGCCTCGGCTGCCGCCCGGGCCAAAGCACGCTTCACCTCACAGTACCTCTCCTCCTTGAACCGCCACCTTAACGTGGTGGAGGGGTTTGAGTGCTCGAATGATCCTAGAGGCTATGTTGTCTGGGGCTTAAATGCCCCTGGTAGGGTCTCCCGTGGCAAACAGGCTCTAGGTGACGGGTCAGACAAAGAGCGGTTCAAGAATCCTTCATGAGGACTACTAAATCGAGGCACGTGACGTCGCCCGGTACGGTGGAGCCAGGTTCCCACCCTGGAGCCAGGCCTGGGGTCGGGACTAGTTCGGAGAGCGCCTGGTGGCCGGGTTGCTCCTCGCGGGACCCGGCCGGGCCAAGCCCGAACGAGAGATGTGAGGCCATCTCCCAGTGGGCCCACCACCTGCAGGGGGAACCGTGAGGGACCGGTGCAAAGAGGATTGGGCGGCGGACGAAGGTGGAGACCTTGGCGGCCCGATCCCCGGATGCTTAGGCTGGCTTGCTTAGGTGTACACTAATAATCAAAAATAAAGATGTGTGCTGAGGGTAAATGGACATCAAACCAGCAGTTTATGGACAAATGAGAATAATAGAATTTGGATCAACTTGAAAAAGAGATCAAAAACCACTACGCTTACTGCAGCGTAGCTTACCACTGTATGTGTGTATGAATGGGTGGATGACTGAATGTAGTGTAAAGAGCTTTGGGGTCTCTGGGGATTTGATAAAAAGCGCTATACAAGTATAGGCCAATAACGCTGTAAAGCCTTTTTTCCATGTGTGTTTCATTAGCGGCTATCAGCTGGTAGGACCACGCCCCTTAGCCACTATAGCGGATGATCCCCAAATCTGGAACAAAGGGTCATAAAACTTTGAGGTGGAGCTTGGTGGAAAAACCCCAACTGTAATAAAATGATGGAACGAACAGTGGAGTGGTCAGGCCACGAGGTCCAGACTGCAGTCTGTTTCAGAATGAAAAACCTCCAAAGTTCAGCTTTAACTCCTGGCTGATTGGCGATCAGCAGGACGAACGCATCCAACTTGAGCACAACCGCTCGTTGCACATCCACAGTATTCAGCATAAAACACTTCAATTAATGTTGCATGCAACAAGTTGATACCTTGGATTAACTAATGGTGATACTAAATCACTTTAACTATGCCTCATCCTGCCCAGACCTCTAAATGTACTTATCTGGTATAATGTAAAAAGAACAAAATTACTTTCTTCTGTTCATCAAAGTAAGAGGAAGAGTATCACCGTGATCAACTCAAAAATGGTAAACTTCTCAGCCCTCCAAAACAGGGAAGATATGAGGAACTATTGCAGTCGACTGAAAAACACGGAGGAAACTTGTTTCCTTGGAAACAAAACCTGTGTGGGTTTCACCTGCGCCTGAGTCGCATCTAACGGTCTTCCATTGGGATATTGATCTTCTTGTATCAGACAGATTTCCAGCTTTTATCTCTCCAGAGATGCCCCCTAACGTCGTGAACTACGACTGGAAATGGCAGTTAAAAGCTTGTTTCCTCCGCTTTTTATAAACTCTGGTGACACCAGAGCTTCAACGCTTGTTAAGCTGTGACGTCAGTTGCTGCGATGAATGCTGAGCTGCACATTAGAGTGGTTTACTTTACCAAAATAGTGGGTGTGACCCCATCAATATTAATAGTGTAATACTGTGGGAAAAGTGTACAAACCGTATAAAAGTGCAGCATGCATTAATACAGATGGAGTAAAGACGGAGCGCTGACAGAGGAATGGTTCCTGCTGCAAGGAGTCCAGTCTTGGTACTGATTAACCATGAGCTGTGATGGATGCGAACATTAGCGATGAGGCTAATGAGAACGTTGACTAATATCAGTCTGTTTAGGTTCCTGTTTGATTTCCAGCATGTTTACCACAAATGAACACCATGTTCTGTTGCTTTATCCTCAGGTATGTGACGCCAGAACCACGATCATATAGCTTATATAACAATTCATGGACCTTGGTCTTCATGTTGTAATAATTACAGAACCTCCTAGGGATTTCTTTCATCTCCTCGCTCAGAGTCGCTCTCAGCAGAGATCTGAATCACTCTGAAGCTCGGGGTCCTTCACAGGACGTTTTAGGCTAAGATAGGAGCTCTCTGAGAGACTCTGAGGATCTTTGTGAATACGGGTCCTAGTTCTCAACATATGGTTCAGGTTTCCCTGCAGCTGTTCAGGAGAAACTTCTCTGAAGAACAAATGTAAAGTAAAAACATAATCAGACTCTGAGAGCATTAGCCATACTTTTCAACACTCTGATCTGGAGAATAACACCTACTGTGATGTCATCAGGTCAGGTGAACGCATTGTGGAAGGTAATAGTAATAATGATAATAAAGCATTTTATTTATTTGGCACTTTACATTTTCAGAGAAAATCTCAACGTTTTACAAAAGTACAAAACAGGATAATAAAAACAGTAAAAAATAAATCTGCAACTTCAGTTAAAAGAAATGGTTTGACTGCAGAGCTCATTTTTACTTCACCTGCGCTGTGAAGAAACTGAGAACCAGGCTATTGTCTCTAAGATGATCATGGAGATACCGTTGTTTCCAATACTTTGGAAACAGATTGGAAAACCAAAAGGTTCACTTCTGGTCTCCTCTGAGGAGAGAACCTTCTTCCATGTTTGATGTGATCCTGGACTTCAAACAGAACTTCTCCTGGTTTTCTTGTACAACTAATTGTTTCCTGTGGACAGATTCTCCCACCTGAGCTCTGCATCCCTGCAGCTCCTCTTGGCTTCTTCTCTGAATGAGGTGTATTAAAATCAAATGTGTGAGAAAGTGACTGAGTTAAATAAAAACAAGGTTCCTCAGAGAGATTTCTTCTCTCTACTCTGCAGAACATCAGGAAGACCACTGAAGGAATCTGAGCCCTCATGATGCAGAACGTTGTTACATCTCCACACAGTTTCATCCAGATGTTTCGTTGAATGTCTGATGATCTTCAGTTTATATCACACTGATGAGGCTTATTATGACAGACCCAACTGTCCTGTTTATCTGTCTCTGTCCAGGTCCAAAGTGCTCCTGTCCAGAATGTCACCATTGAGATTGTGGGGATCATAAAATCTGGAAGGATGGAGTCTGAGCTGGAGGTGCTGATCAACAACCAGGTGAACACCTTCATCATAGCCTCTCCTCTCCTGGCTGAGGTTCTTGGTGTCAGGCTGGCAGACGACCTTGAGGACAGACTCCTGGAGAAGATCCCGTTTTTAGTCCAAGCAGAGATACAAGGAAACAAAATCACGGATCTTAAAGCTGCAGAAGAAATGTAAACTGACCAGAACCGGGCCTTTAGACCTGATTGTCACAAACCCGTTTTTCAATGTCTGGATAGAATCATGCAGCATAATTTATCTGATTTGTTCTTCTTGTTGACTTAAATCATCCTGAATTTTATGGTTTTAATGTTTCTGTTTGTTTTATTGTGGAAAATTCTTTTAGTGCTGAACTTCTCTTTACCTTTGACCTCTGACCTCTGTGTTTTGGTTACTTAAGAGCAGATGAGCTCTAAATTCATTATCAGGAGTTTTATGGTTAAACACTCCCTGAAGTGTTGTATCTAAAGGGATGGTAGATCGGTGCTCTCATAAATAACTTAACCTCTGACCCGGGGAGGGTTCTAGGGGTTATATTTCCAAACTCTTTTTAAGTTGAGGTAATAACCACTTACTGCGGTAAATACTGATCGTTGATCTGCTTCACTAAACTAAACTCAGTGACGGAGTCTTCAAACGTTGAAATGCCTTTGAATAAATTTATAAAGACAAAGTCCGATCTTTCTCTTGTTAATGAGTTCATTTCTCTCCACTTTGATAAGAAAATCCACAACAATTTCTATCAACTTTAAAGTCTCAACGGTTTGAGAGGACATTTTTGGTTCTTTGAGAATCTGATGTTCTGAAACGGTTCTGTTGTAATAAAGGACCTGAAACACTAAAACCTCATTGGAGTTTCCTTCTGTTTTGTCCTCTCTTCATTGAGGGTTCTGCCCAGCTCTCTGAAAGTCCAACCACAGCTTTACAGTCAAACTAGACCCAGCTGTCTAGGAACCACCCAACAGAACCCTGTCTAGTCGGACTGGTGGTGGTCCATGATGTTCATGCTGCTGATTCTGCCAGTCAGGGAGGTTCTGTGAACCAGCAGATGTTCTACATGCGGGTTATAGAGGATCCCTCTCTGAAATGGGTCGTCCCAGACATGGTTCAGAAGAACCGTGTACGTTCACTAGCAGGTGATTGGAGTCGGCTCAGATAAAATGAACTCAGATGCTTTAAAAAGAAATCATATCCAGAAAGATGGAAAATGGCTGTAATATCCAGATGGTTATTAAGAACCGGTTGATTAAATCAGCTAATGATCCGGTCCAGACTGATCCAAGATGGTCTACAGAGACCTGAGAGTGTTGCAACCATCAGAAGGTTTGCTAGTAACTAGTCACATTTACTACAATACATTTTTGAGCAAAATGTACTTCTAGTAGTACTTCTACTACACCGGACCTTTCTACTTCTACTTAAGTACTGCTATGTTGAAGTAACGCTGCTCTCCCCACGTCTGGAGAAGACCAGCTAACAGCAGGAGGTCCCCAGGATGTCCTGCTGTGCTGAAGAGGTTACAGTTCACCAAAGACCCGACTGAACAAAGGAAGGTTGGGTTTGGGTCTGGCCTCAGGACACTGAAGCACGGTGGCACCGGCATCATGATATGGGGATGCTGTCAGGTCTATTTATCACATTTCAGGAACCATGGACCAGTCTGAGGTTATGCTGCGTTATGTTGAACAGAAAATGCCCTGGAAGATGTGTTTCAAAAAGACAGTGACCCAAAACAGTCCAGTAAGCATCAGAACCTCCGTCCTGGACCGACAGCATCATTGTTATGGAGCAGCCACACTGAGGCTCCTTATTTCCAGGAGAAAACCTATAGGGCTGTTTGTGAAGTAAAACCAAAACCCATCAGAGCAGAACCAAGCAGAACCTGGGCTGGAATACCTGTTCTCCAAACAGCGCCGATACAGATTGGATCAGTTATTCCCAGGAAAATGTAATTTTAAAAATAAAACAGAAAATGTTAAAGTTTGGAAGGAAGAATCCTGACGGTTCTGTAATGTTCCTTCTTCCTCAGCGCCTGCAGACGGAGAACAAACCTGGTTCTCAGGAACCAGAACACGTTGATCTGTTCGGGTTTCATTCAGAGGACATGATGACAGCTGCGTGTCTCCAAGACAATGAAGACCAGTTGGTCTCCACATCTGAGCTCTGTTCTCCTGATCCAAACCTTCAGACCACTTTAAAGGTGGAAGGAATTTGCTTTTTGCACTATTGGAGCTTAAGAAGGTTCTAAGTAGAGCTTCAACAATGAAATGGGAGGAAGAGACAAAACCTTTGAGCAGATTTACTGAAAACAACAATTTAACCTAAAGAGGGTTAGGGTTATTTCATCAGATCATCAAATGTCACAAAGGAGGCTCCACCCTTCTTGTTGATCACTTCAGCTTGATGCAAGCGTTCCAGGAGGCCAGTTGCTCCGAGTGTTGAAGATGTCTTGATGAAGGACATCCACTGTCTGGAACTGAAGTTCTCAATCAGATTTAGATCAGGGGAACAAGCAGGATCTGAGTGACGTTATTCTCCTGTCAACCAGGCATTGTGAACTGCAGCATAGTCCTCCTGAAGAACCTGGTCATCACCACACAGACCTTCAGTCATGAGAGACGCCTGCTGCAGCATCTCCACAAAGCCAGCTGCTGTTTGACGTCCTGCACAAGTTGAAACTCCATTGAAGGAAAAAGGCCCCCGCAGAGCCTCCTAGGAAACATCTCAGGTGGGATCTCCTTGTCATGCCAGTAACTAGGAAGCCATCAGGATGGTCAAGGTTACATTTTTTCCCATCAGAGAATTAAATGTTCTTCCACCTTTCAATGTCCCATGTTTGATGCTCCGTTACAAAGTCCAAACGGGCCTTTTTGTGGTGCTGAAGGAGACGAGGCCTTAGAAGATGTGTTTTTTGAAGCCCTTCCTTTGCAGATGCCTTCTGATGGTTGTTGGACTACAGTGAGCACCAGGAATGGCCTTAATTTGGGTCAAGGATCACCTCGTCTTTTGACAGACAATCGGATCTTGGGCTCAGCACCGGTGAAATGTTTTGGGTCTACCACCAGACGTTGTTGTTCCATAACCCTCAGGACACCTTAAGAAATTTACAATCAGAATCAACTTTATTGCTAAGTTCGTACAAACAAACAAGGAATTTGACTCCGGTACACTTCGCTCTCTGGGTTTTTTCTTTTTTTATGCGTTATAAGCAGTGATGGCATAGTTACTTTCAAATAGTAACTTTAATCTGATTACTCCTTGAAAAAGTAACTTAGTTACTTTACTGATTACTTGATTTTGAAAGTAATTAAGTTAGATTACAAGTTACTTTATTAGTTACTTTCAGCAGCTGCTGACAACAGTCCCCCACCATCTCAACATAAAAATTATGAACTTTGCCAATACTTACTTTTTTGAAAGTGCATTTTAATGGTAACATCAACAATGTATCTCCTGACATTTAAAGGTGAACTTAAAAACCATTTTAGGAAAAAATACATGTTTAAAAAGAAAGAAAAAGTCTTTCTTGACTTCAATAAACAAATACTTTTTTAAAAATAAAATAATTTTTCTTCACTTCGTTGAACAAAAATACTTTTTTAAATAAAAATACAGGTCCTTCTCAAAATATTAGCATATTGTGATAAAGTTCATTATTTTCCATAATGTCATGATGAAAATGTAACATTCATATATTTTAGATTCATTGCACACTAACAGAAATATTTCAGGTCTTTTATTGTCTTAATACGGATGATTTTGGCATACAGCTCATGAAAACCCAAAATTCCTATCTCACAAAATTAGCATATTTCATCCGACCAATAAAAGAAAAGTGTTTTTAATACAAAAAACGTCAACCTTCAAATAATCATGTACAGTTATGCACTCAATACTTGGTCGGGAATCCTTTTGCAGAAATGACTGCTTCAATGCGGCGTGGCATGGAGGCAATCAGCCTGTGGCACTGCTGAGGTCTTATGGAGGCCCAGGATGCTTCGATAGCGGCCTTTAGCTCATCCAGAGTGTTGGGTCTTGAGTCTCTCAACGTTCTCTTCACAATATCCCACAGATTCTCTATGGGGTTCAGGTCAGGAGAGTTGGCAGGCCAATTGAGCACATTGATACCATGGTCAGTAAACCATTTACCAGTGGTTTTGGCACTGTGAGCAGGTGCCAGGTCGTGCTGAAAAATGAAATCTTCATCTCCATAAAGCTTTTCAGCAGATGGAAGCATGAAGTGCTCCAAAATCTCCTGATAGCTAGCTGCATTGACCCTGCCCTTGATAAAACACAGTGGACCAACACCAGCAGCTGACACGGCACCCCAGACCATCACTGACTGTGGGTACTTGACACTGGACTTCTGGCATTTTGGCATTTCCTTCTCCCCAGTCTTCCTCCAGACTCTGGCACCTTGATTTCTGAATGACATGCAGAATTTGCTTTCATCTGAAAAAAGTACTTTGGACCACTGAGCAACAGTCCAGTGCTGCTTCTCTGTAGCCCAGGTCAGGCGCTTCTGCCGCTGTTTCTGGTTCAAAAGTGGCTTGACCTGGGGAATGTGGCACCTGTAGCCCATTTCCTGCACACGCCTGTGCACGGTGGCTCTGGATGTTTCTACTCCAGACTCAGTCCACTGCTTCCGCAGGTCCCCCAAGGTCTGGAATCGGCCCTTCTCCACAATCTTCCTCAGGGTCCGGTCACCTCTTCTCGTTGTGCAGCGTTTTCTGCCACACTTTTTCCTTCCCACAGACTTCCCACTGAGGTGACTTGATACAGCACTCTGGGAACAGCCTATTCGTTCAGAAATGTCTTTCTGTGTCTTACCCTCTTGCTTGAGGGTGTCAATAGTGGCCTTCTGGACAGCAGTCAGGTCGGCAGTCTTACCCATGATTGGGGTTTTGAGTGATGAACCAGGCTGGGAGTTTTAAAGGCCTCAGGAATCTTTTGCAGGTGTTTAGAGTTAACTCGTTGATTCAGATGATTAGGTTCATAGCTCGTTTAGAGACACTTTTAATGATATGCTAATTTTGGGTTTTCATGAGCTGTATGCCAAAATCATCCGTATTAAGACAATAAAAGACCTGAAATATTTCAGTTAGTGTGCAATGAATCTAAAATATATGAATGTTAAATTTTCATCATGACATTATGGAAAATAATGAACTTTATTACAATATGCTAATATTTTGGCTTTAACAGTTTACGGTGTATAACCACATATATGCTGACATGTCTGCTTTTGTTACTTTGACTTAATCTTATGTTATAATCCCATTTTATGAGTGAAACAGTGGAGTGTGACGAGTAAACCGGTGGTTGTATCTCATTAACAGAAGCTTTTCAAACCTCCTGTCAGAAAGTCTATTTCTTCTAGGTGTCAGCACCAAACCTCCCAGAATAAAAAGCCGCTCCACAGGAGGACTTGATGGGGTTGAAGTGTTATACTTCAAGAACATTTTCTTTATGTTTGTAAATCGATGCAGAATTTGAAGGTCATAGGCTGACCTCAGGTAGTCCATGACTTCCTGTTCTGCAGAGTAGGTCTCCTCGGTCTCTGCCTCAAAAGTGAACCTTGGCTAGCAGTTGTAGTGCAGCTCTGTGGTGCAGGAGCAGTTGTGCGGCACTCGGTTATCAGAAGCTCTTTCACTCGCTCCCTCCTACCTGCATCTCTTAGCCATTAAAGTTTGAATTTAGGACAACTGACAGCTGCGAGAAGGGCATCTTTGTCGTCCAGCACATCAGCAAAACGAGTCTGGATAGCCTGAAGAATATAATTTATATGTTTTGATATGTCTACAAGGCCTACTGTTTATTATGTAATTGAATTACCTGCAAACCATGTCTAATGTGGGATCAATGTCATGGATTTTATTTTGTTCAATGTACAAAAATCCTGTGTAAGAAATTTTAAGTATCTTACAGATGGAACATACCTGCACTATAGCATCTGGAAGGCCTGCAGTCATCCTGGAGATTGAATCTTTCAGGGTCTTCTGCATCAGAACTTCAAGTTTGGGTAGTAAAGTCCCATAAGGACAGTCACCTTGTAAAATGTCCAGAGCTGCAGTGAGGGGCTTCATGAAGGTGCAGTACTCATGAAGGAACTGGTACTCTCGGTCTATGAAGCACTTAACTCCCAGCTTGGTGCATAGAGTATTCAGCTCACTCATGGGAATTTCTGCAATTCTCTTTACAGCATCAAAAAATGAATTCCACCTTGTGGATGTTGGTACCAGGAGCTTTCTTTAGCTGACTTCCTCCACTGCTTCTGATGCAAGGGTAGATCTGCTGGATTTGGTCCATAGCACTGTGCATTTTGCTGTGCTGCTCCTATAAACGGCCTTGCTCTCTGCATGGGAAGTTAAATATTTCTCCACATCACTTGTGGAAATGATGTTGATGGTGTGTGAGGCACACCTGTGGTGCGGTGGTAGACACAGTTGGCCATCAACTTCATTCTCAGCTGCGAGGATTTCTGACATATCCAAAAAAGTGACATCATCATCTGTGCAGGTGGACTCTTCCTCCTCCGTCTCACCATCGGACTCTGTGACAGGCTGGAAAACTTTAAACGTTTTCACAAAGTTGGATCCATTATCAGTCTACTTTGTTGAGTAGTCCATACGAAGAATGAATGTTTTCGATTTCTGCACCAATAACATCATATGTGTGTCTACCGCGAATTCTCCTACATGCCAATGCAGCCGTGTTGCTCTCTAATGTGGATCTATGGATCCAGTGGAGTGTTTTACACTAGTGGGGATTCTGTTTATTATGGCACGAAACGAGGGCGAGTCAATCGTGTTTAAGGGCAGCATTTCTTCTACAACATACCGTCCGATCAACTTCTTTAACTCTTCCCCACTTGCTGGTTTTTGCACCGAAGTCCAGCTTTTGTTGTTTGGTTAGTGGAGGGTCCGTCGCATCCCTCTGCTTCGAAGCACCTGGCGGGACTTGCTCCATCAGTCTGACATCCCTGATGCTGCGATTCCAAATATTTCTTCAGATTTGATGTGGTGTTTTTGAAGCTAGACAGCACTTTCTCACCAGCACAGAGGGTACAACGAACCTTGATATTGTCATCCTTCGCTGACAGAAACTCAAAATAGTTCCTGTATTTTTTCCAGCTACAAAAAGCGTATCTCTCTCCTCCCTCCAGTATTTACGTTTCTGTCACGCCGTGGTACCACAGGTGATGATGACGTGACTCTCGCATAGACCAGACGTCACTCCCTGAGACACATAGAGGAATAAAAATTAAATGACAAGAGAAAATTACAAAAATAGTAACACTCAGTGATTTGGATAAATAACTTTAATCTGATTACTGGATTTGAAATAGAAACGCGTTAATTACTCGTTACTGAAAAAGTGATCATATTAGAGTAACGTGTTACTGACATCACTGGTTATACGATATATTATGCATATATCTTTATGTCCTTAAATGTACACATATATAATAAAAAGGTACATTTGCAACATCTGTATGCTGTTGTTTTGTACTCTATTAAATGTTCAACAGAGAAACATCCTGGAGGAAGAAACTGTCTCTGTGGCTGGTTTTAGTGAACAGTGCTCTGTAGCGCCACCTGAAGGTAAAACTCTAAACACTTTATGTGCAGGGTGTGTGGGGTCTGCAGAGATTTTAGCAGCTCTTTTCCTGACCCTTGACCTGTATAAGTCCTGGATGGAGGGAAGGTCAGCTCTGATTATTCTCTCTGCAGTCCTGATTATTTGTTGCAGTCTGGACCTGTCCTGTTCTGTAGATGATCCAAACCACACTGAGATGGATGAAGACAGGACAGACTGAATGATGGCAGTGGAGAAGATGACCAGCAGCTCCTGTGGAAGGTTGAACTTCTTGAGTTGCCTCAGGAAGTACAGTCTCTGCTGGGCCTTCTTCTGAACAGTGTCTATGTGTGAAGACCATCTCAGGTCCTCAGAGATGGTGGTTCCTAAGAACCTGAAGTGGTCCACGGCCGATACAGTGTTGTTGAGGATGGTGAGGGGGGTGTATGGGGGTGGTGTTCTCTGAAAGTCCACCACCATTTCCACAGTCTTGAGTGGGTTGAGTTCAAGGTAGTTCTGACAACACCAGTGTACCAGCCGATCCACCTGCTGTCTGTATGCAGACTCATCACCATCCTGGATCAGTCCAATGACAGTGGTGTCATCTGCAAACTTCAGGAGTTTCACGGACGAGTCCGATGAGGTGCAGTCATTTGTATACAGAGAGAAGAGGAGTGGGGATAAAACACACCCCTGGGGGGCACCAGTACTTATTGATCTGGATCAGGAGAAGATGCTCCCCAGTCTCACCTGCTGCTGTCGGTCCGTCAGGAAGCTGTTGATCCACTGACAGGTGGAGGCCGGGACGTTGAGCTGGGTGAGCTTCTGGTGGAGGATGTCTGGTATGATGGTGTTGAAGGCCGAGCTGAAGTCTACAAACAGGATCCTGGCGTACGTCCCTGGGTGGTCGAGGTGTTGCAGGATGAAGTGTAGACCTAAGTTAACAGCATCATCTGCTGACCTGTTTGCTCGGTAAGCAAACTGCAGGGGGTCCAGTTTCTTGGGCACCGGGATGATGGTGGATCGTTTGAGGCAGGAGGGGACCTCACATTTCTCCAGTGACTTGTTGAAGATCCGGGTGAAGATCGGAGCGAGTTGATTTGATCAGGCTTTCAGGCATGATGGGGAGATGTTATCAGGTTCTCCAGCTTTCTTTGTTTTCATGCGCTGAAAGAGCCTGTTTACATCTTCCTCAGAGATCTTTAGTGCAGGTAGAGGATCTGATGGGGGGGGGTTGGTTGTTTTACGGGAGGAATTTGTTCCTGAATGGGATGTAGAGGAGATGGTTTGAGGTGTGAATGGCTTCTTGTCATGTCTGCAGTAGAAGCCATTCAGATGATTGGCCAGGAGACGACTCTGTTCAGGATGGGTGGAGGGGCTCCTATAGGCAGTCAGGTTTCTCAGACCAGTCCATACAGCTGAAGTGTCACCAGTAGAAAGGATGTTCTTCAGCTTCTCACTGTAGCTTCTCTTAGCTGTTTTGATCTCCTTTGTTAGTGTGTTCCTGGTCTGCCTGTACTGCGCCCAATCTCCACTGCTGTGAGCTTCTTCCTTTTCCCTGCGTAGATTCCTGAGGTGTGGAGTAAACCATGGCTTGTTGTTCCCAAAGGTGCAGAAGGTCTTGGTCTCCACACATGTCCTCACAGAAACTGATGTATGATGTCACCACATCAGTTAGTTGGTTTAAGTCAGTGGCTGAAGTTTCAAAAACAGTCCAGTCTGTGCATTCAAAGCAGGCCTGTAGCATCTGCTTTGATTCCTCAGTCCACTTCTTAACAGTGTGAACCTTGGGTTTGGAAGCTCTTAGTCTCTGTCTGTAGGTTGGGATGAGGTGGATTAGATAATGATCTGAAAAACCCAGAGCAGCCCTGGTACCAGCATGATATGAGTCCTTTAAAGCTGTGTAACAATGGTCCAGTGTGTTTTTATCTCTGGTGGGACACTTAATATGCTGTCTGTATTTGGGGAGTTCATTTGAGAGGTTTGCTCTGTTAAAATCTCCCAGTATTATGATGAAAGAGTCCGTGTATTTTTTCTCCACGTCTGTAATCATCTCAGCAAGATGTTTTTCAGCAGCAGAAGTTCAGCCATGAGGTGGAAAATATGAGCCGATTATTATAAACGAGGAAAACTTTCTCGGTGAATAAAACAGTTTACAGTTTATGAAAAATGACTCCAGTTCCGGACTAGATGTTTCTCCAGAACTTTTACGTCTCTGCACCAACCTTCATTTATATAAAAGCAGATTCTGTCTCCTCTCTTCTTCCCCGACAGATAGATAGATAGATGTAAATATAACGACACATATTTATATACACACACAGACGTGTATAGAGAGAGAGAGACTACAGATATCTATACTGTTGTGATCCTATATGGTCCTATAAATGTACTATAAACCCCATCAGATACCGTTCCCCCTGTAATAAACAGGGGGAACGGTATCTGATGGGGAAACGCGAATCGACGTAACACCGGCATCAGCAGTGCGTGGTCCGGGATGTTTCCACTCAGCCATGTCTCGGTGAAGCAGAGAACCGCTGATCCACGGAGGTCCGTGTTTTTACCGGTGAGGAGAAGCAGCTCATCCATCTTGTTGTTGAGAGAGCGGACATTTGCCAGGTGGATTGAAGGCAGTGGTGACGAAGTCCTCTTTTGTGGAGCTTTACCAGCACGGTTTCCCCTCCAACGCTTAAAAACCCAAGAGAGGACTCTCTGATGTTGAGAAGTTTCTCTCTACTGAATGAGACCAGAGAACTGTGGCTCGAAAAACATAAAAACACCCAAAATACAAAAACAAAGAGAGAGCGAAGCTCCGAGGCGGCCATTGTCGGCGCCATCTTGGTTTTTGTCCTGTTCGTCTTTAAAACGTAAACCTGGGATTTGCTGCTACAATGGCAGCAACACAGACAAGCTGCGAAGAATCTGATATTTCTTTAGATATATTTCAGTCCAACTTAATTTATCTTTGTTAATAACAATAATAATTTTGGATTATTAATAATAAAAATAATAACTTGAGGTTTTTAATTCTTAACAATAACTGCTGATATCTAAATGTACGTTTGCAACCAGGAAGTGTTCTTACCTGCTGAGCCTGGATCCGTTTAGCAACAGCAGCAACAACCTTTTCTGTGGAGATCTTTTCCCATCAGATGTTCTGAACAGCGAAGCAATAGACTCTGCTTCAACGTCCTCCTTCATCTGCAGACATCTGACCTCTGACATCATTTCTCAGGTGAATTCAGAGGTTTCTTGTTTGAAGCAGTTTACTGAGAAGTCCTCTGATCACACCTGGCTGTGTTTGGTGGGACCAGCCCATCTGTTCCTCCTCAGTTTTCCAGCTCTGATCCAGGCAGCTCTGATCCTCTTCCCTTCAGGAAAGTAGTGCAGACTATGGGTTGTTGTCGTAGTGTTGCTGCCACCAGCAGCAATGCACCGTTTCTCCATATTAACGCTGTTTTTAACGTAACTTGGCTTCTACCCGAACCGTTTATCATTGATGTTCACACAATGAATGATCGGAGACTTCCCCTTTGACCTCATTATGGGACGACTTTGGCCTTGCAAAATTTAACATCAAAATATGTTTATTTTGTGTCACGAATGTCTTTTATCGCATCTTTAATCCTATCATGTCAATTAATGCCCAATACTTTCAATATATAGATGTTGTCTTTCAGTTTCTACATTTGTGGGAAAATCGTGTCACAGGAACTTTAAACAGCTCACAGAACCGACCTTTGGGTCGGGCTGATGAGGAAACACTTTGATTTTAAACATGTCTCTGAATATGGTCACTTGTCTCCAGAACCGACTGAATCTTGTGGTTTGGGTTGAAACAGATTGGTGCCATGAAGCCCATCCAGTTGAAAATAAAACAGATGAAGAAAGACAAGCTGGACTTTGAACTGGAGGATGATACCGGATCCATCAGAATCAGCTTGTGGGGTAATGGCACCCGACACCTGGAAGGGATTTCAGTTGGAGACGTGATCCGGGTCAACAACCTAAAGACTAATCGCTTTAGAGAGACAGTTTCTCTAAACTCCACGGACTTCACCAGAACCACCAAGGTTGGTCTGAAATACCAAATGTTGAATGTTCTGCTGGTATTTCGTTTGTTCAGAACCCATCTGGCTGTAAATGAACTGTTAGGGAACGCTTTAATGTTTGTTTTTAGGTTTGAAATTCTGAAGACGTCCAACACTTTCTGGATCCTTTGGACTTGGACTTTATTTTGGTTTTCAGTAAAGTGTTCTTCTTGTGTTTTGGTTCATTTGATCTGTAGTATTTTGGTTCTGTTATTTTTGGGTCATGTTTGCTGTGTTTAATCAGCTGCCGTCTGTTCAGGTAATTGGACTCTCTGGTTCCTCTTCCAGGAACCATTCCTCATTCACTCCTTGCTGGTTTTCTCTGCTGTTCACTGTTCTGGTTCCCAATCTTTGGTTCTGATAAATCCGCTTACATGATTCTTCCTGCCTGCATGTGGGTCTTTCCACCTAACAAACCATGACAGCAGATACCAGATGTTCGCCTCGTTTCATTGATTAAATGCATTCATCTTCCAGCCTATGAAGGTCATTCTGATATAACCCGTCTGTCATCCTGTCCTGGCTCAGGTCCAAAGTGCTGCGGTCCAGAACGTCGTCCTCACGATTATAGGGATCATTAAGTCTGACAGAATCAGCACTGAGCTGGAGGGTGAGATCAACAACCAGGTGAAGATGTTTGTGGTGGCTTCTCCTCTGCTGGCTGAAAGGTTCGGGCTCAGCCTGGAGGACGACTTTGAACCCAAACTCCTGGACCCGTTTCCAGCCGAAGCAGAAATACAAGGAAACAAGATCAGGAAACTTAAAGCTGCAGCATGAGCCTCCCGATGGTTCTGTGTCGGTTCTGCTCCCACTGCTTTCCTGTCAGATGTTTTCTGCTGCAGTGCTGCCATCTGGTGTCAGAAGTCCAGAACCTCAGCTCAGACTAAATCAGCTGGGATTTTTGTTAATACAGCTTTTGATTATGAAAATGTTTTAGATGTTTTAACCCGGAAACCTGCAGGAATAAACAGGAACTAAGGTGTCAGTTTAGAGCCAGACAAACATCAGACTCCACTTTCTACATAAATCAATTCTTCCAGCTGGTGGACTTCATATTGACCTTTGACCTTTGTGTAATTTATTGATCAAATCTGAACTTAATTGATATTAGTTTGAGAATTAGATTTTCTGAAGTCATTCTGCAGTAAATCAAGACAAAACAACCTGATGAATCAAGTTGTTTAACCGGTTTAGTGTTTCCTGCTTCCAGGAGGAGATGGTAGAAGGTTCTGAATGGTCCGGTTGGTTTCATTTCTACATCGCTCATGAATTTTGCTCTGATTTCAATAAATATCTAGAATTGTTGAAAGTTTGTCTGTGTTTGTTTCTCTGAAAGAAGATTTATCTGGTTCACCTGGACCAGCTGGGGCGGATCAGAGAAGGTTTAGTTCTGATACGACTCAGCCTGCCTCTTGCTCAATAATCAAGACCCAATTTGAGACCACATGTCTGAAAGATCTAGTCTAAAAGCTTGAACAGGATTTATTTACAACCTCATCTTTTGTAAAGCTGAGACCAGGACCCGTATCCTCAAAGACCCTCAGAGTCTCTCAGAATCAGAATCAGAATCTCAGAGCTCCTCACTGATCCTAAACATTCCTGCCAAGGACTCCCAGCTTCAGAGTGATTCAGATCTCTGCTGAGACACTGAGGAGACGACAGATTCCTCTTAGTGAGGAGCAGTGGTTGGAAAAAAGGCTGGAAAATCTGGGAAAGATCCCAAAATCCCAGAGAAACACGGAGAACAGGGTCCAGATGGCCCAGAAGATCCCTGAGCACTACGGAGAAGTCAGTTGTGTCTCTAATCATCTCTGCTCCCAACAAACCTCCAGGTTCTTGCACAAATACAGAAGCAACCCAGAAATGTGGACCTACTGCACTTTAACCACATGGAGTTTATTCTTTTTCATTTTTGTGTAGCACAAATGTTCTGGCTGGTGAACAGACCTTCATATAAAAACAGTTTGACGGACCCCAGGCTGGGTTCTGTTCCTTCTCCACACCGAGCAGCTTCCAGATTAGCAGAACCCTCCTCATCTGGTTAATCTGATGACCTGGAAAAAAATGATCCAACTTTTCTCTGAAAGACTGAGATAAAAGACGGAGTTCATAGTCCTGGAGCGCAAAAAAAAAAACAGGATTTCAAAAAGCAGATGATTTGGACCCAGATTACACCTTATGAACAACTGGACCCTGGTCAGGGTCTGGGAGGAGATATCCCAGGACACCATCCATCATCTCAAGAGGAGCATTGATAGATTTCATTTTCATCAAATGATCCCGGCGTTCCCAACACTTCACCCATTCCCCGTCAGGATGGACGTCCAGCAGGACTTCAATCAATTCAGATCCGACGGGTTTTCAGTGGTACTTGTTGGAGCCGTGAATTATTGTGGATCCACTCGCTCAACCATCCAGAACCAAGTGTTGGTTTGTTCTAATCGGTTCTTTAAAGCAGAATAAACCCAACAGACTTTATTTCGACTTCAACTTTATTAAAAATCTGAGCAGCAGGAAAACATGCGACAGTCCGTCCATGGAAACCATGGCAACAAAAACACTCAATCAAACTCGTTTCCTCCAGTCTAAAGAAAGCAAAGTTCTGACGCTTCCTAAATGGTTCTGATGTCACGCAGTGAAGAAACTGACATCATTGGATCAGAACAATGAGGGGAAACATTGAGCTACTCATTCCCACACAAACCTTAAAAAAATAGAACATCTGAGTTTAGTTCCCAAATCCTCTCCGAGTTCTTCAGTCGGCGCCGGTTTCGTTATAAGATCCGCTTTATTCCCATATCCACAGCTGATCAGACTCACTGATAAAATCAATGATCCGTGAGAATCAACCTAACGGAGCGGGTCGATAAATTCTGGACACAACAAGAAGAAAATCAAGAATTCATGAAACATTTTAGGAAATATTTTCCTTTAAATTCTCTTTCTGCTCTGCCTGGATCCAACTTGTTTGTTTGGGTTGATCAGAACCCTTTCCTGATGTGTCATAAATGTCTGATTTTATTCTGAAATCCTGCAGAACGAGACGGGATAAAACGATCCAACTTGTTTTCCCGCCTCTGTGTTGAAAGGTAGCGGAGCTGCAAACTTCCCGATCAGTTGGTTGGTTTCATCATCAGCAGCTTGTTGCTTCCTGGGTTTCAGCCTCGGTCTCGTTGGACCCACCAATCAGAATCCCTGATCACTGGTTCTGTTTTTATTTCCCCCTCAGAGCGTCCTGACGTCCGAGATCAGCCGGCGCTCTCATTGGCTGACGATGAGCTGCCGCAGGTACGACTGGGTGAGGCTCCGCAGCTCCTCCAGTGTGTAGTCTTCGGGCATCGGCAGGCGGCTGATGTGCGGCGCCAATTGGGCCAGCGGGATGCTGAGCGGGTCGGCGGCGGCGTCGCCCTGCTGCAGGCTCAGCACCACCCGCAGGATGTTCGCCACGCGCTTCGCCATTTCTGCAGGGAGAGGGGGCGGAGCTTAGTTAGTTCAGAGGTAACGAGTGGGTTGATGTTCTGACCCGTATGTGAATGGAAATAACTTGACAGGTTCTGTAGAACTTAAAGGATCCATTATGCAGACAGAATTTACTCATCATTGCAGAACTTTCTTCATTTTCTTTATGTTTAATAAATCTGTGGCGTAGAAACTATGCTTTGCTCGCTCCATCATTGGACCAATCAGGGGACAGATGGAAGCAGCTCAACCAGCAGCCTGCACTGTGATTGGTTCCCTGCTCTCCGAAGCGTGTGAAGCTCTCACCTGATTGGGCGAGGCGGTCTCTAGCCGTCCTGCAGGGTAACAGCTCGATCCGGCTGCAGAGAGACGTCACGTCGGTGTGGAGACGCTCCAACTCGTACCCGGCGTTCTCCATCTGGGAACATCAGGATCTCATTACACTTTAGTTGGGAGAGAAGATGCTTCCAGGGATAGGATGTTAGAGGTCAAAGGGAGTGAAATGTGGTTGCATGGGGGTCAGAGGTCAGAGTGCCATTATAAAACCGACATATAGTAACTATTTAATCTTACCATAACCAACTGGTCGTCTCACAAGATTGTTTATAGGTTTAATTTCCACTACAGGGATCATTAAAGTTCTGGAGTCTGGATCTGGTTCTGTTGCTGAGTCATCTGAAACAACTTCCTGACAAACTAAAAGCAACACGGTGATCATCAGACTCCTGATGTTCTGCAGGAATGAGACCCCGTTTATTATCAGCAGAATTTTGGTACTTTGAAAATCCTCACGGCGGATCAGGTCCACCTCCTGCTCTGACGATCCAGAACAGAACCTCTGTGCAGAAGGATTGGTCTTGGGTCACAGAGGTAAACAAGGACGTACCTGCTGGATGTCCTGCAGAGACTTGATGACTCGGATGTAGTCCAGGTACACTCTTCCTGATGTGTCCCAGTCCTGGATGCTGGCGCTGTGTTCTGGTACCGCCAGGCCTTCCAGGAAGTCCAGCAGGTAGTCGTGGTTGTCGTTGATGATGCAGTCTGCAGGAGGGGGAAACGTTCAGCCGATTCTTTAAGATGTTAAAACATGTTGGTTCATTTATTCTGATCAGAACCAGTTTAACCTCCAGCCTGGAGGAATGGATCCTGTCACCACATTATTTCTGACTAAACTGTGGACCTCGAGTCACCCAACCAATCGGAGCCTTCAAATCTCGAGCAGGGCGGGGCTAATTATCAGTTTAAACTGTTGTCTGCTGCGCATACCTGAGGCCAGGTGTTGGATCAGCAGCCGGTGGCACTGGTTCCAGTATCCGGCTCGGTACAGGTGCATGGCCTGCTGGTGCCGGTCACCATCTCTGTGGGCCCGCGTGGCCTTGGCCTCATGGATCCACCTCTCCGGGATCAGCAGCCTCTCCGTCAGAAAGCGCTCCCTGCGGACAGATTCTTCCGTCTCCTGCAGGGGGCAGTGCAGCGTCAGCATCTCCCTGACGGCTCGCTCTCGCTGACTGGGGAGACAGAGAGGAGCAGGATCAACATCCTCTTCCAGAAGGTAAACGGGGCGGGTGGTACGGGCCTTACTTGTGGTCGGGGATGTGCAGCAGGATGAAGATGGCCATGTGCCAGAGGCCGGCGCTCTCCAGCTGGGCGGCGTAGCCGGCGTGGACGAGTCCCTGACGGGAGCTGCTCAGGTGGGTGTAATGCAGCGCCTGCAGGACGCCCCACAGGTGCCAGCTGAGGCGGTAATCCAGGCGCTGCCAGGTGACTGTGAGCGGGTCGAGCAGCGGCTGCAGGCTGTAGTGTCTGCAGGAGGAAACGGATGTGGGTTTGAGTTTCTGAGCTGGACACGGACTGGAAGCTCAGATAATGGACCTGAACTCTTCACCATTTTGACCCACTTCCTGATTGCTGCCAGTTTGGATTTTATGCCACATTTTAATGTTTCAGATCCGATGATGACATCAGACCAAGATGCTAAAGCTAACAGAGAGGAGGGAACATTAAGGTGAGGAAAGCAGAGTTCCGGCTAACATGTTTAGAGGTCATGTTTCCCTGACTCGGGTCAGAACTGCTTCTAGTTCTATCCGTTCTCTCAGGTCTAAACAGATGTCTGCGCTGCTTGCAGGTGATGCACGTTTACCTGTCGCTGTAGAGTTTCAGCAGGTGGAAACACAGGTCATACAGCGGCTGCGTAGACTCCTCCCCCTCCTCCGGTAGCTCCTCCTCCTGGTAAGGCGGCAGGGGGGCACAGGCGTACCTCCCAGCTTCCGTGGAGCCCTGCAGGATGAGAGCAGAGTGCTGTGTAGAAAGTTCTGACCCGGAAGAGAAAGCAGCAGACTGAGGACTGGAACTCACCTGGAAAGCAGCTTCATATTTAGCGAGGGCGTCGGCCACAGATGCCGTCGGGGGCAACATGTACCAAAGGTGCACGGCCACGCAGCGCTTCCAGTCAAGCTCGGAGCACACGTTCACCACCGACTCCGACGACTGCCAAACCTGCAGCGACAGGATCACTGAACAATAGGTCCAAACTGCAACACATCAGAACCGACAGGTGAATAAAAGGAGACGTACAGATTTCCCAGCAAGCAGAACGAAGATCCGAAGTCTCTCCTCGGTCAAGTAGTGGTCGGTCTGCATCTGGTTCCAGTCGGCGAGCTGCAGGGCGAGCAGATCGCGGCAGAAGCGAGAGCCGGCAGCCTGAGACAGGAGCAGGGACAGACGGTGGTCTCCTGCAGACAGAGAGCTTCAGTTCAGCATGAAACTCTGGTCTCATCACTAACCCCTTCGAATCCTGAGTCAGTTTTTCTGGATCTGAAGCTTTTCGGGCCTAAAACTAAAGTTTAAATCTCATCTTTCAGCTCACCTTCCTTCTGAGCGAGTCGACATGCCTCGCTGATGCGGCTGCTAGTCAGGTAGCTGAAGATGGCCTCCGTGTGACGGCCCTTCCCCACCAGCGCCACCTCCTTTTCCACCCTGCAGGAGGCACCGTGGGACAGCCAGGCTGAGAAGGCGCGCCGTCTCTGTAGCTGCTGCTCGTACTCGCTGAGCGGATCTGTGCCTGGCTCCTGATCTGAAGGACCCAACTGGCCCCAAAGGGCCTCACACAGAGTCCAGACCTCGGCCCAATGACCCAGGATGGCTGCAGAGGGACAGAGGAGGACTTTTAGAAAACATCAGGACCTCTGAAATCAACGCAGCCGACAGCAGAGAAAGATAGCCCCGCCCAAAACTCACGCTCCAAATCTCCCTGCCTGTCGTTCAGCTCAGTGATCCACTCGGCGTACTCGTGCAGCGCCGCCACGCCGGTCTGCGGCTCCACCAGAGGACAGGAGACTCCCTCTGGGACGCCGACAGCGCTGTGTTTCAAGCAGATCTCCAGGGGGCGCTGCAGCATCGCATGGCTGTCCTCTTCCTCACTGGTCGTCCCCTGTGGAGGTTCCAGTCCTACCAGGTGCTCCAGAACCACCTGGTAGGGGCTCTCAGTGAGTCTGAACAAGAAAAACATACAAACACCTCAGATTTATCCTCTCATCTTCAAGAGAACACGTTTCTGCAGGACCCTTCAAAAGGTCCGCGCTGATCTTAGGATGTAGGCAAAACAAACTTCTAAGCCACACAGGTGGTGGTCCTGATATCTTCAACGTATGAGGAGCATTTAAGCTCCTCAGATTCAGAAAACAGAAACTGGACCTTCCCTTCTTCTAGAGACAGATGCTTCCAACATGTTCACATCGTTCCTCAAGGTTAACTCATCTCCAACTAGCAGCTTAATCTTGGTGCAGAACCCGTCAAAGCTATTCAGGAACTGGTTTGTCACCACTTTGAGTTGCAGTAGAACCTGCTGGATCCTGATGACCCAGCATGTTCGAAGAGGAGTTTCCTTACGGTTTGCTCCGGGACGGTTTGGGCAGGAAGCTGAAGTCCGTCTTGGTGCCGAGTTCTTGGTACTCGAGCTGTTTGGACGTCTGTGAGCTGATCCGGCTGCCGCAGTGAGCCAGGGTCCAGCCAGGACCCCAACCCACTCTGAAGGACCGAGTGGCGAACAGGCCCGTGTCCATCAACAGACCCCCCTGCAAGACAGCAGAAGAAGAAAAAGGCTGTTACTGTTTTTCTGGTGGTACCAGGAGGCTTCATTGTTCAGAACAGAAGCCGTTTCCATAGAAACCAACCTTCCCCTGAGTGACGGACTCCTTAAGGGGGACGGGCCCGCCCAGGCGCCGGACTCCCACCTTTCGGATCGCTGGTTCTGGAATGTGGGGCGGCAGCAGGAAAGAGGCGGGGCCCGGACTCTTCCACTGCAGGGGTCGAGCGGGGTCGGCCACCGCTGGAGAGCCGCGGGACAGAGGACGAGCAGGACCAGAAGGGTCCGAGTACTGAGGGAAGGGGCCGGAAGTGAAGCGAGCCTGAAGAAGACCCCCAACTGCAGAAAGATGAAGATCGGTGTCGGAAACAAAGAGGAAGGTCATCACGAGGAGGAACGAAGAGTTTCATACCAGAGGGTCGACCCGGCGCTCCGGGCAGAACGAGCCGAGGGGACGAGACGTCAGTGGACACCTTCACGGTTCTGTGGTTCTGGAACATGTCGCCGTCTTCCTCATCCTCAGTGAAGAGAGACGCCTTCATGATCTGAACACAGGAAGTAATCCGATTACTCAAGAGATGTTTTTGGGCTGCTTCTGTTTCTGAACCAAAGTTAAAAAGATAAAACGGACCAGAGCCTGAGATTCTGGTTCCATCTTTAAATTAAATCGATCTTCAAACCTAAACCTGGAAACACATTGGTCTTAGGAACCAGTTTAGGTCCAGTTTGGTTGCAGGAAGCACGGTAGTTTTCTGGGGCTGTTATTTTATCCCTGCAGGCACCAGGTCAGAACCAGTACCAGTACAGAAATCTAACCCAGATACTGGCCCTGATATGGAGGTGGTACCAAGAATTAGGTTAGAAAACAAACTGTAACGTTTGAACATTTTGGAGCGTCTATATTCTGAGACCCAGATTAAAACAACCAGAACCCACCAGGATGGTTTTACTTGAACTAAGTTTAGGTTTGAAAAGGAACCGGGTCGCTGCTGGGAGCTTCCGGGTCCTTCAGGACATAGCAGAAGATCCTTAAAAAGTTCCTGTGACGTAGAAATGATTTTGTGTCTGAATGTATCCTCTGTGAATGACGTTCTAGAAGAACATCAGGTTAGAACCAGGACTGGTCCAGAACAGAACCTCTGCAGAATTAGCTGACTGACCTGTTCCTGGAGTGATTTTATCAACGTTAAGTGTTTTCCCAGTTTCTCCAGTACTTCCTGTTCCTCAGACACCGAGGAGCTGAAGACAACATCTAACATTAGTTCTCCATAAAGTTTCTGCAGACCGAGACGGCGTTCTACCTGGAGGGTGTGTGGGTTGATGCCCAGCGAGGACGGGATGTGGCTGGACCCAGTGAGCTCGTGGTCCGGAAAAACCACACCCCCGAGCTTCATCGTGTCCACGTCAGCCGGCGGCAGCTCGCCATCCTCGTCCTCTGCTCCCAGCATGCTCTCTGGCAGGACGCTCTGAGTGATGTCAGCCATGTCGCTGTCCAGCTCCGCCACGCCGCTCGCCAAATCCACAACGGTGGACTGAAGACACAGAGACAGAGAGCGTGAAGACGGACGGTCCGCATCGTGAGACAGAGCGCTACAGTGGACCTAACAGGTTCTGCTGTGAGAATTCAAACATGCGTCAGCGGTACCAAGGAGTCCTTGAGGGAATTAAAGAACCCATATCAGAAGCAGTGTTCCGACCAGAACATCCTTCAACCTGTTGAAAGGAAAAACAAAAGCCAACATTTCTGCCGCTCAGACTAATCTGATGTAAAGAATGAATAAGGTCCAGATTCTAGAGAGAAGCTTCATCACAAACTTAACAGACCAAAACTAAAAGTATCTTCAGAAACATCTTTTATTAAATTGTAAAGAGAAATTACATTTATGTCACATGTTCAGTTCAGACATTAATTTAGTTCATCTTCAGCTGGAAACACAAACGGGTCAGTAAAAGACCTCAGAAGATCCCTTAAAGTATTTATATCCCAGAATCAGAAGAAAGGTTTTTATTTTTCACTTCAACACTTCGTTGACAAGCATTCTGGTTCTGATGGGAACCAGCTCTGGATCTTTCAGCGGAGACTCCAGGTTCTGATCACACTGATGATTCACAGATGCACCAAATCAATCTGCTGGAGATCAGAACCTGAAGACCTTCCTTCAACCGACAGCAGAAGACATCCCTGATGAAACAAGAACCGACCATCTGGGTCTGGATCATCTCTGGGATGTTGGTTGTTTAATGCAGCAGGAAATGATGTAAGTTTACTAAACTATTTAGATTAGATGGAAATAATGACTTTTATTTGCTCCATTAAATGAATCTAAGAGGGTTTGTGTTTGCAGTGAATCCAATAAACCCTGCCAAGTCACGTTGTTACCATGACTACCACCAATTAGTCATTTCCATTCATTTATCGGAGTTCAATGAAAACTAAAGGTCAGACTGGGGTTAGGAATAGAAATTGGACTCAACTTTAGATGTTGGGTCCATTCTCTCCAGAATCTACAGCCAGGAAAAACCCGATCGATGCATCTTCAGCACACCTTAAAACCTCCTGATTTTTAGAAATAAGTCGAGCAAATATCTGCAGAACAAACTCCAAGTTCTAAAATACATCTTTATTATTCTGAAGGCACCTAGAAGAGAACAGGAGCAGCAGAGGGAGGATTATTTTAAATCTGCACTCAGTGAAGCTTAACAAGTCAGAAAGAAAGAAAGCAGTAACAGAACTTCTTCCCAACACGGACAACAGAACAGCGTGCTGACCGGTCCAGACCCGAAGGAGTCTGATGTCTGATCCGGACCAGTTTCCTCCTGGTACTGGGATCAGATTTTTCTCCCATGAATAAAAAAAAAAAGACTAAAATGTGAAAAGCAGCTGAAGAACCTGAGCTCCTGCTTTTCTTCATCACTGCAGAGAAATGAGACGGTCAGTGAGGATGAGGAGGAGTGTGGGGGGGCGCAGGCTGCGCTACCTGAGCCTGTAGCGCCACCTGCTGCTGGGTGGGAGCAAGCAGCTGCTGCAGTCTGGAAGCAGGAAGTGACATCGTCGTCTTCTGCTTCTTGGGGTCCGTTTTAGGCGGAACCTCATCATCTTCATCAGAGTCCTGAAGCCCATATTTGGAGAAATGGGTCACCTGAAAAAGACAGAGGGGGGCGGAGTCAGATACACCTGAGAACGCCACAGACCTGTAGGGTCTAAACTAAAGTTCTGATTTTCTGTTTGTCGCATGAAATCTGACAAATATCAGAGGAACCGGATCCCAACGAAGACAGGTAATGAACTCACCTCAAAGACCCAGGATCCGGTCTCAGGTCGGTACTCCAGGAAACGGGCTCCCTGCTTCCTGGAAGCTTTCTCCAGCCGGCCCTCGTAGTTCATGTCAACCAGGCGCTCGGGGCTCCGGATCTGAGTGCAGGTGGTCTTATCGTTGGGCCAGACGCCGTCCAGAGTCACTTCGGCCCGCCTGCACACAGGAATCAATACTCTGACGTTCGGGACAGAACAACCAAACGTTTTCTCACTCAGGAACAACAAACCAGAGGGAAAGATCATCTGCCAAGCTGAGAGCAGACCAGGTTTAGAGTGAATAATCCAACACCAAGTTAAATCATGGTGAATCCACAGAAACGCTCCGTCTAAAAGGAAGTTGTTTAGTGCGGGGAAACGGATGGAGGAGAGTCTCTGGAGTTTAAAGGTTGTTGGATGAATCAGGTCATATTCCATACATCTGTTGAGGTTCTGTCAGGTGGAGTTCTTCTTCTACTTCAGATAAGCTTCACAAAACAAACAAAAAGAAATACTGAGATTGGCTCTGCCTCACCTGTTAAGCCCCTCCCCCTCCGGCGGCTTCTTCTTGTCATCCGGGTAAACGATGACCTCTTTGCGCCTGAAGTGGACGATCTCATCGAGGTTCAGTTCTGTCAAGTTCACCTCACCAGGGAAGAAGATGGAACCGTAACCTGCAAGGACCAATCAGCGCCCAGCTCTCAGACAGCCGTCCAATCAGATTCCTTCAGGAACGTTCTCTGACAGTAATGTTGTCAGCCGTTACCTTTCCTGCCGATGGTGAAGTTTTCCACGATGCACTCCCCGTTTCCATCCACCATCTCAGCCAGATCGTCCAGGGAGGGGATGGTGTAGTAACCCACACGGTTCAGAATGATGCCTGCAAGCAACACTGATGCTAAAATGTTTCTGTCCAATCAGACAGCAGCTGGGCTCATGGGATACATGAAGTGTGTTTCTGACCTGCAGGATGAGGAGACTGTTTAGACTCCTGCTGCTGCTCCTCTTCCTCCTCGTCTTCATGCAGAGAATCCTCCCCAAAGGACGCCGACACGTCGTTGCTGCTCAGCTGAGGACAAATTCAACCGCCAGAAGTTAGTTGGCTCCAGCTTCTTCCTGTTTTCTGTAATCTTGAATCTAAACAACCTAAAGTATTCAAGATGAACTGAAAAACCTTCAAGAAGCTTCTCATTAGATTTTAATGCCGTTAAAAATAGAGAGGAGAGCTCCATGCTCCGTGTCGCGGGTCTGAGTGCTTCTCTTTGAGGCTGTCTGCAGCTAGGGTTGTCACGACAACAACAGTTCATACTTATATATTTAGAAGACTACTCTGCACCATTTTAATGTGGCAACAACTTGATCTGGAGGCGCAGGGTTCCTTCTAATGAGGATCAGAAACATAAAGGTTTATTTCTAGCACTTAGAAATAAACCTTTAATAATCTATAACCTGTAAAAGTGGCTTCCCTGTTTAACAGTAGATCTCTGGCATCAACATCTTTCATACAGAGTTTCAAGGATTCATCTGAATAATTATTATTAATTTTCTGATTATTTCATTTGTCCGTTTCCTGCTGAGACACGGAGGGAAAAATGAAGCGTTAATCTATTTGAGAACGAATCTGTTACAGTGTAAACATGGACCTGGTCCACACCAACGTGTTCAGCAGCAGTTTAACTAGTCAGCAGGGTAGGTTCTGGTTCTGACTAGTTGCAGAACCTGCACCGACGTCACCATGTGGAAACTTTAGAGATGAAAACGGCTCAGTTTGTATCAGTTTTGATGCCAATAAGTATCATTAAATCATTTGGTTTATGTTGGACTGTTTTAAGAACCAGAACCCGACCTGCAGCCTGATAAACTGAAGGAAAACACCAGAAACTCTGCTGGTTTGTTGGTCGAATGTTTAACAAGCTCAAGATGTTGGAGGTCCACCTTCTCTCTTCAGCATCACTGATCCATTTGCTCCACAGACTCCATGGAAAACCTGAACATGGGACTGTCGGAATATTCAGACAATCTTTTCTTGGACTTCCTGTTCTGTTGTAATAAACATTTGAAAGTCTAAACTTGTGTTTCAGAACCAAACAGGTTTCTAAGGTCAGATCTCATCTGCTGACCTCCAGGCCGTTCCTCGACTGCTTGTGCAGGTTCAGGTCACTGATGGTGTCCTGCAGGCTGGTCTGGGTCCGGCCTTGTGGAATCGGCTTGGCGATGGGGTTCACGTAGAACTGGGTGACCTCGGGGTCATCGTCGGTCCGGCTGCTCACAGCTGGAACCTCCCGTATCTCCTCCTCCTCTGCTTGGCTGCAAGTACAGAAACAATAAAAATGATCGAAGCCGATCATGACTGAACCCAGACCTATTTAGCTCCCGGTTCTGGGGTCTACTCCCAGAGAACCATGCCCAGGAAACGTCCAAATGGCGGCACACTGATGGAACAAAGAAGCTCATCTCAGCTGCTTGGATCCCGCATCTCATAGTGGTGACCCAAAACTCTGGACCAGGGATGAATGGAGCCATAAACCCAGATCACCCGGGCCAAAGAAAGGCCCTTTTAGTTTTAACGCAGCTGATCTTACAAACAGAACTCCTCTGGCGGACCGATACCTGTGTCCGTTCTGAGGATAGTCCGATGGCGAGGCCAGGTCGTCGTTCTCCTTGTTCAGACTGCTGCTGCTGTACTGACTGCTGTTCAGGTTCTTCAGCACCAGTTTCTTGATGCTCTTCCTGTGGAGAAAAACAGTTGAGCTGCATGAGGAAGTGACATCACTCCGACAGGATAACGACTCGGGTTTTTGCAGAACCGCGGAAGAAAACGTCAACACTTTGATGCATGTGCAGTCTGCTGCTCCTGGTTACCATGGTGACCAGACGGTACCTGGGCACGAAGGCTCCGTTGGTGAGCGACGGTTCGTCATCGTCCAGACCGTCAAACAGCTGTGACTTAGAGGCTCCAGAGGAGGTGAGCGCTTTGGGTCGAACCTTAGTGGCGGGTCGAGGGGTCAGCTTGTAGTGAGTGGGCGTGGTCAGAGCCTTCTGGGCCGTTGGATTGGTCGGTTTCAGACGCTGCCAGAACAATGATAATGAAACAAGAATTCAGATCAAATGTGAACATCAAGAACTTCCTGATGGGCAGAGAAAAGTTCTAGCTAATCTAGAAAAACTAAAACAGAACCAGCACATCCTATGAATCAGAAGGCAGCACTCGGGTCTCACCTCCTCCTTCTTCTTTGGGTCGGACAGCGGGTTCCTGAACAGCGGTGAGTCTCCGTATGGAGAGTAGGCCAGGACGTTCAGCTGCTGCTGCAGCATGGCCTGCTGGGCGGCGCTGGTGTTCGGATCAGTGAGAGCTGGAACAGGAAAACACAACATGAGTGTCTTGGCGCCCTCGGTCCTGTTCAAACGGGTCGAAACGCTGAACAAGCAGCCTGTTGGTTTCTGGCCCAACATGAAGGTGAGCAGATGTTTGTCAACATTTTATGAATCACAGAACCGGTTCCATATCCGCCGACTGAAGGACTCAGAACCAAGTGTCTCACCGACAGGTTGCTGCGGCGCTCCGAAACCCAGACCGCTCGCTCCACTGTTAAATGGAACAGTGGTTCCGAAAGGTCCCATTGTTCCCAACGTGGTGCCCAGTTTGTTCTGGTTGTTTCCAAACAGAGTTGCCCCGGTGCCGACTGTGAGACAGACAGAGGCTAGTTTGCTAAGATCAGCTGTCGGTACCAAAACAATCTGACGGGTCAATTTGAATCTGCTGCATCAGAACATTTAGGAAAAATTTTACGATTACAAAACATTAAAAGCTAAAAACGTATAAAATATTTTGGTTTTAATAAATAAAAATTGTTTGGCCTCTTCTGTCTGTGGTACATCATTACCGGTTCCAAAGTTGTTTCCCAGTCCACCAGTGGCCGTCTTGGTGCCAAAAGGTCCTCCTCCAGCCTGGTTGCCACCAAAACCTTCAGGCAGGAACAAAAGTCAGCAATTAGGGAGAAAACTGATTCCGAGACATGAACGGAGCAGCAGAACAATCAAGGCTTACCAAAGGTGGAGGGGTTGGTTCCGGTTCCCAGAGTCAGAGTGGTCTTGTTCCCAAAGATCCCGGTCGCAGTGCCGAAAGATGGAGCACTGGTGGTGGGTCCAAAAACATTGGATTTATTCCCAAACAACTGTAAAAGGACAGATCCAGAACCGTTCGGGTTACTGCGGGTCAGCAGACAAAATAAAACTGTTTCTGTGATTCAAGTGAGAAAAATAAAAGCAGGATGAAAAGTCATGAAGGCCCGACAGGTTGGAGGTTTCACTGATTAACGAAAGAAGAATAACTTCAGGACAAGTTCATTGAACTGTAGTAAAACTGTCAGGAAACTGGGATGATTATAACTGGACATCAGACCCAAATAAAGGACAATAAATTCAACTCCATGATGTTAAACAGCCTGGATTTAGGTTTTTATTCAGGAGCTTTCTGGAAAAAATATTTTATTCTGGGTTCAAATAATCAGCAGAGTTCATAAAGTAAAGCTAAAATAAAACTAGCGTTAGCAGAACTGGGAATCAAAGCGTTACGCTTGAAATTACAATGAGGAGAAAAAGTTCTGAAAAAACGGACCTAGCTTCTCCACATTCAACAACAATCCATCTCGACCCAAAACTTTGTACCTGTGTGCTAACATTTCCAAAACCAGTTTGGTTTGGTAGAGAAAACAGCCCAGTGCCCGTCCCAATACCAGTGGTGGTGCCGCTCGGGGTGGTTCCGAACAAGCTGGCCGGTTGAGAAGCCGCCGTGCTTCCAAACAACCCCTGAGGAGACAGAAAACTTTAAGTGTCTCCATAAAAACGGGCTGATTTCTTTCCTCAAAGACCAACTGGAAACATACATTACATCTGTTTGGACCCCGACTGGGTCAGAACTGACACACCAAAATAAAACCTGAAAACTAATCTGTTGAGAGAACTCTGAACAGAAATCAGGAACTTTGGACTGAACTGAATGTGTTGTGGTGACCCAGTTCTGTGGTTCAAGTCAGTAAAAACTCACCGTGTTGCTGGTGTTGGGCTGACCCGTGGTGTTGGTGTTGCCGAAGGTGAAGCCCGCATTCTGGGTGGTGGTGGCGGCTCCAAAGGGCTTAAAGAGGCTATTGGCTGGCTGCTGGTTCGGTTGAACAAACAGACCTGCTGTGGTGGTTCCGAAGGAGCCCGTGGCTGTGGGAGGACAACACCATGAGACGTCTTTAAACTGAAGCGTCTTCAGATTAACGGATGAGAACTTACTAGCACCAAACGTGGACTTATTTGCCCCAAAGTTAAAGTTGGTGTTGGCTGCGGAGGCGCCGAACAGGCCCGTTGAAGCGCTGGACGTGGGTGTGGCTCCACCGAACAGACCGCCCGTCCCTGGAGCGATGGGGTTGGTCGGACCCTTTCTGCCCGCCTGGTAGTCCTCCAGCCTCAGCTCCTGCAGAAGCACACGTGATAAGACGACAGCATATGGACCGGAACATCACCGATGCCTCCTGCTTGGATGGAGCATCGGCCGGGTTTCAAGCGTCACACGTTTAAACTGGTTATTAATGGTTCAGTCAGCTGGATGGACTTTCATTTGCTAATGTTTAGGCAGGGGTGAAGTTAGAGATGATGGAAACAGATTAATCAGGAATAGTTGATCATTATGTAAAGAAAACACTGAAGTTTTCCTAAGATCGTCCAGCAATCAGACACCATGAAGTAAGACCTTCAACTTAACATTCCCAGATCCATTATCTCTTGATCAGCTCTGACCCAGAATTAGCAGGTCCAAGACTAAAACCAGAGAGAGAAACTAGAGCAGTTTATGTAGATCCAGCTTCTGTCTGTTACTCTGCTGCAACAACAAACTTTTTACAAGAATCACTTTAATCAACATGGAACAGACCTGATTAATGCACCCATTTAAAAACAGCAGCATAAACACGGTTCCTGGTTTAACTTTTAATAAAGTTCATCCTAATTAAAAATGCAGACCCCACTGATGCACACAGATGTCTAACCTGGTGGTCAGGTCACCCACAGACTCACCTCCAGAGACTTGTTCTCATACTCCTTCATGGCTGTGATGCATTGATGTTTGGTGTTGATGCTTGTGGTCACGCCTGCTTTCACCATCGTGTCACTTCCTGTTGGAGGCTGAGGAGCAAGCAGATTCCACACAGGTTCACTTTTTTAAAGGATTAATGAGGAAGACTCCATGATGCAGATCTGTTACAGCTTCCTGTTTTCAGAGTCGCTGCCTCCTAAATACTCACATTGAATTTCACTGTTGTTCCTGGCTGCTGATTCGCCGCAAACCCAGAGCCTCCAAACAGGGAACTGGAGCCACCAAAAGGGTTGGTGGTGGTGTTGGTGGACCCAAACAGGCCACTGCTGCTGGCACTTGTCCCAAAGCCTGAAGGACACCAAGAGAAGGCGAGTTTTCAAAAGTTTGTAAATAGTCTCAACATGGACTCATCACGACCTCATTCAGGGTGGCCGCTGCTCTGAAGGTTCTAGAGTCTCACTTCCAAAAGAAGTTGGTTTGTTGGCACCAAACGCATTATTCTGCTGGGAGAAAAGTCCACTGCTGGCGCCGGTTCCCGTGTTTCCAAACAGGCTGGTGGACGTTCCGCTGGCCGGACCAAAACCAAAGCCGGTACTGGTGGAGGAAGTCGCTGGTTGGCTAAATGTACTGGATCCAAACAAACCGCCTGAGGGGAGGAACCAAAGGACAAATACCTCTAGGTGAAACAAACTGAAGGCAGATTTGAACACAAAGTTGAGAGTCGGGCGTGCCCTGGGTCAAAAGTTTTAGAACACCTTCCTCATTTAATGGTTTTCTTTATGTTTGTGACTCTTTCCATTCTTCATAGATTCTGACTGAAGGCATCTAAACAGTGAATGAACTCATAAGGAATTATGTAGAAAACAAAAACTTGTAAAATAACTTTAAATATGTTTTATATTTTAGATTCCTTAAAGTAGCCGCCTTCGCTGTGATGACTGAAATATTAACCTTTGACCTTCTCTCAAAGAACCTCTGGGAAGGTCTTTCAAGACTGTTAGGAAAACCATCTCAGGTGACCACCTCATGAAGATCATGGAGAGAACGCCAAGAGATAATAGCTGTTTGCTACATAATCCCATGTGTTCATTCACAGGTTTGTTTGTCTCTGGTGAGAATCTATCATTTAAATAGTCCTGAAAATAAAGAGACCTTTTAAGTGTATGTAAACATTTTGACCAGTAGGACGTTTTCAATTTCTTTGTCTGTGGATCCAGAACCTTATTTTGCTTCTGAGAGCAAAAACACAACGAGGTAAATTCTGAACTGAAAATCTCAGATGGATTCCTAACTTGTGACTTGATGTTTTATCCAAAGACGGTTCTGCTGTTCGATTGAATAAGAGCAACAACATGGATCCAGCGTTTAAAGGAGAACACCTTTATCAGAACCAAGGTTTTAAATATCTGAGTCCAGTCCAACCTGGTTTGCACCTCCACTCCAGAAGGTGCCCTAAACACGACTCATAGCCTCATAGAATAAAAACCAGTTCATTTAAATAATAACTACATCCATGGCAGATTATGAACATTTCATAAGGATTAATAATCATAACATTATTTAATTATTATTTAATTTTCCTTAGATTTTACAAGGAAACCAGTTTAAACACATGAAACCTTAACTTGATTTTAAAAGATTAAAAACTGTAAAGAACATTTAAACTAGAGATAAATGATAAAAAAAGAAACTTAATTTATTTCAGTAGTTTCTAAATGACCACCTTCATAGTAACTCTGTGTGTTTTTGTCTGTTTTCTGACTCAATGCTGAGTTTTAAAACCACAGAACTACAATAACTTCAAATAGCATGAATGCATTCGAGCTCTCAAATGAACACAAACATCACCTCAATGGCGATTTATTGTGTGCTTCTAGTTTTGGTTCTGGCCGGGCATAGAATAGAATACTATCTGGGACGAGACAGACAGAAGACAGGGTAACAAACCAGGCTTGTTCTGTGTGGAGCCAAACAATCCTCCAGTGTTGGTGGTCGCCCCGAACGCAGATGTTCCAAAACCTCCTGTTGTCCCAAAACCTGTGTCTGGTTGGAAATAAAGGAGTTACATGAGAACACGCTGATCCAGCCGCAATGTTCAGGTATCTGATAAAACACCTGAACTACAGCTTTAGGTCACATAATGTTCTGTTGTGTCAGACAAATGAACCGTATTAAAACACCAGTGAAACCACTAAGGTTCTAAACTTTAGAGACCAGATTTAGTGCCACCACCTGGCCACATTAAATCCAGTAGATAATAACTGAAAGTGAAACTAATATGAGATAAACTCAAATTACTCCTGTGGTAATCTGACTTTTTAATAATGCTGAAGCTTAATGTTCTAAAACAAAAAAAAAGTGGAAAGCTAGGAACTGATGAACCTATGAATGAAGTAGTATAAGCAGGCATAGCCAATGAAAACAGCCAGTATTGTTTAAGGAAGACTGAGCCCAGATTTGTGAATGAAACATGTTAAATCACTCTGGCGCTAGACAGCCGAGTGTCCCAGCTGTACCTGAATGCAGCTTGAGCAGCTGTTGGAGTTTAGGCTGATTGGATGCTACAGGTAGCTGTTTGGACCTCAGTTGATTTTTCTCCAGAACCAGAAACGGTTGCATTCAGCCTTAAGTAATTCACCTACATGCAGAGCAGCTATGTACCTTATTGCTGCTGGAAAATGCATACGCTGAAAAAGTTCTGGTTCGGTCCACCTTTTTTTCTTTACTGTAGCTGTATGAGAAACGTTAATGTTCCCAAATAGCAGTTTAGTGAAAGCTGGTCCTCTGGTTTGTTTTGCTGTCATATTTTTTAAGTTGCCCTACAGAACTGAGCTCTTAGTTCCACATAGAAACATTCTTCATGTGTTCAGGTATAAATTGCAGGTCCATACAGCTCAACAAAGCAACAGTAACAGTTCTGAAACAGAGTGACAACAGCACTGTTCATAGGTCCAACATTCTTTTATGGCAAGACTTTGAGTGACCTTCTGTTACTTTCAATAATGGTTTCAAAAAAACAACTTACTTTGCTGACCAAAGGTTGACGAGGAACCAAAGCCCCCAGTCCCCCCACCGAAGGGAGTTCCAAAGGAATTGTTGAACATCTTGATCTGCTAACAGGACCTCATAGAACTTCTGTAGAGACACAAACAATTTCAACAACTTCATCTCCATCATTCATACTCCACTGCAACATCTCTGTAGAAAAGAGGTCAATGTTGAAAGTAAGATTAGGAAAACTTTGAGACACCTTGAGCTTTACCATCTCCTGAAGTCTTTAGAAACTGCTCCTGGCCTTCCTTGATTTGTGCTTACTGTTAATCTGGTGAAGTTATTTTTTGTGGGCCTGACCTCTGTTTGTCTAGTTCACCCATTTTTAATGATACACCTACTGCCAACGATGTTTTTCCTCCAGCTGCCCGCATAAAGCAAAAATCTTACTTCCTATAGGCCCAACTGCCATATATATATATTTTTTTTTATTAGAGACCTAACTAAAGATATTACACCAAATTTCGTCTTTGCAACAACGACCTTTTGGATTCAATTTAAATGTGATTCTTTGCCCTGATATCCGTTAACGCAATACTGCTTCATCCCTGGAGTTTAGTGGTTTAAAAAACACAACACTATGAAAATATTCAGGAGCTGGAGTAAAACCAAGCTGAAGAACAGCCAAAGTGCTTCAGAAAGCCTAAAAAAACGACTGAACTTTAAAATAATAAAATGACGTTTAAATACGAGAGGTAAAAAAAACATGATAACTGGCCTAATTGTATCAGAAACTGCTGTAGGCCTTTCCGGGTTAGATGACAGAGACCCTACTACAGGACCGTGTGTTGATGCCTGCCAGCTCCATGTGTAACCATCTCAGTTAAAACATGAGCTTTAGTTCGCTCCTTGAAGCAGAAACAAGCTAAAATCCTGACAGCAATGACTCCAAACTAGTTTTCAGATTAGTGAACTAGTTTCAGCTGGGTGAGACCGGTCTCCCTGAAGCTAATGTAGCTATAGCTAATAAACGCGTTTATTTCCGTCACTGCTAAAAACGTTCCGCGTTTCGCTTAGAAATGTTCAAATAATTTGTTATCATCACAGTCACAGAAGGAAAACAATGGCTTCCGTACCCATAACAATGTAACTGCTCCTGGATTTTTAAGGTGCGACACATTTTTTAATTAGCTGTGCTACGCTAACGTTAGCTGGCTCAATGCTAACTGCATTAGCAACACAGGAGCGAGTAATGTGGAGAAATATGAGCCAAATGTTTACCTTGACCGAAACTGCAGTGACGGTTCGGTCTATCAGCCGAACCTCCTTCTAGCGAGACGAAGCTATGAAGTCTGGAGAGCTCACCGTCAGAACTTCGTGTTTCTGAACGTCAACACAGATAGCTGCTAACTCCGTCAGCGAGGAGGGAAAACGGCTCGGCAGCGTCACCACGCACTTTCATACGCAATGACGTTGACGATACAAGATTACGGAAATAACAACAAACATGAACGTCCTTTAGTCGTAAAAGAATTATTCATTCCTAATTAATAAGTTTCACATGTTTAAAGAATGGATGATTTCCTGTTTGTTGAATACGTTTCTGTAGGAAGTCTGTGTGTTTTAAACTGTAATTTAACTGGGAAAATTGTTTTATCTGGTTACTTATATAACAGATTCATAAATTAAAGTTCGTAAATAAGGTATTCATATGAGATTTTATAACAGTTTATGAAACTGTACAGCACCATATGGAAAAAACCCAAAGGCCATTGCTTAAAAATCCCTGCTGTTCACAGAGTGTTTGTATCCAAGCATTTTACCAGAAAGTTGAGTCGAAGACGAAAGTATGGTAGAAATAACTGCACAGCAGCAGCAGTACCTGCAGCCTTGAGAATATTGTAATGCAAAGTTCATTCAAGAGTTTGGTGGAGATTGACAAGGTTTAGACTGCAGCTGTAGTCAGAGTTTCAGGAGCCACCTCACACAGATAAATCCAGGAGTACCACTCTCACATTCCTAGTGCTAGACCTCTCCTGAACCAGAGACAACATTAGAAAATCCTTTCCTGTCCTTTTGCTTTTGAGAAAAAGAACAGGACTGTTGCTCAATGGTCCAGAGTTCTTATTTCAAGTCATGGTGAATTCTACATTTCATTTAGAAATCAAGCTCTTGGAGTCTGGAGGAAGAGTGGAAAGGCCCAGAATCCAAGCTGCTGCAGGTCCAGTGTGACGTTACCGCAGTCAATGATGGTCTGAGGTGCCATGTTATCTGATAGAATTGGTCAACTGGGTTTTATTGGGTCAAAGGTCAAAGCAGATGTCTATCAGGACATTTTAGATCACTTCCTGCTTCCTTCTGCTGACAAGCTTTAAGGAGATGCTGTTTTTTATGTTTTAACAGGACTTGGTGCCCACACACTGCTTTAATCACCATGGTAACACCATCATACTGGCCTGACCTAAACCCCACATAGAATTTAAGAGATGTTGTCCAAAGGAGGATGACAGACACCAGAACCAACAACGCAGATGAGCTGAAGGTCACCAATAAAGCAGACTGGACTTTCTGAACACCTTAGCAGAACCACAAGTTGATCTCCTCCATGCCACACCTCATTGATGCAGTAATTCATGCAAAATGAGGCCCAACCAAGTACTTAGAGCAGATATTGTACAGAACATTTTCTGTGAAGGCAGGTTTGTTGTTGCCAGCTCTAAGTCAGGATCATGCAAATTAACTGAAATAAATACTTGAAATATAAAACTCTGTGGGAAAAATAAATCTTTATGTGACAGACCTTTTCAGTTACTGAAATAAATTACTTTATATGAACCTGTATGAGTTAAAAGTGGGATGACTGCAGGTTCAATAATGTCCCCATGTTGTTTTACCCATTTGGTTTTAATGTAAAATGATAACAGGAACTAAGTTGGCCATAAATGCTAAAGATACTGTGGAAATATAAATGCCTTCTCATTAGTAGCTAAAGCTAAGATATATTTGGGATTTGCTGCTTATAGATTAATTATTATTAGGAGTTTTTAGTTATGCTTTTGAGAGTTAGAAAAATCCTTAAACAGTAGCTTCTAGTGTGATCACACAATGAGTGTTTATTATTCAAGGTTAAAACTTGCAGGTGTTTTCTGTCTGTATCGTGAGAAGCTGGCAGTGTATTAGGGAGGCATGGTACTCCTCTCCCTGAAGATTCCTGAAGATGTGTGAGAAACTGACCTTCAGCAAAAGAATGTATGAGAAAACTGAGAAGGGCTGCACAACAAATGTAAAATGTATATTTCCTGTAGTATGTGTGTGTTCAATAAAAGAACGGTGCAGGGGAGAGAAAAACAGATGTGTTCCTGACTACGCAGATGCAGCACCTCTCTTCCCGGCCGGGTGAACAACTTTATTACTTAGTCCGTGTTTTTCTTTCTTAGAGATTCAAGTCTAGTTTCTCGTACAGAATTAAGATGCTTTGACCAAATAAACGAACGTGCAGGAATTTAGAAGAACAACTCCAACAATACACAAAAGCTACTGTATCTGGGTCTCATCTTTAGGTTCTGTGTGGAAGAGGCAATCCCATCCTACTTCCAGCCAATGACATCCTTCTGCCCAATCAGATGCAGTAGCTCTGCTCTTGGATGACGGAGCTCATCAGCCCATCTCTAAAGCTAAGCCTTCAGAGGACGCTCATTTCAGCAGCTTAGATCAAGAAACTTTCTTTCATGATCCAGATCTCAGGACAATAAGTGAGGTGTTAGTCCAACTCAACCCAAAATCCAGCATACCTCCCTATGATAGTTACAGTATTAAAGTGTTCATTCAGATTTGTTAAAGTTATATTTATTAAATCAGCCAGACAGATAGTGCATCCCAACCTCTGGTAACTACAGTCCACCTCCACATCCACAGTTAACATTGGTGTTGCTCACAGAAGTAGTCACAGAGGACAACAAGCAGCAACTAGGTTTCTGTTTTTCAACACAAACACAGTTGAGTTCCATTTAATGCTGTGACCAAATGTACAGCCCTGTGAAAAAGTATGTACCCCCAACAGATTTCTTCTGTTTTTGCTTTTTGTCACATGTAAATGTCTCCCATCATCAAACAAATTTATGTCAGGCAAAGATAACAAGAATAAATGCAAAGAAGCAGTTTTCGGATGATAATGTTATTTATGGAACAAAGCAACATGAAGTAGGCTGTGTAGCATTAGGAAACATACAGAGCTGACAATGAACATTTTTCTTCATAAACAGATGGAAACTCCTGCAGGTGACACTAGACTGGAATGAATGTTAAATTCCACACTCTGCTTTTATCCAAATGCAATTTATGATAAAATGTTTAAAATGTTTTTTAAATTTTCTGTGAACTTTAAGGTTAATTATCTTCTCTCTGCTCAGGTTAAAACTCAGACAAAAGCATGAAACCTTGTCCTCCCCTCAGCTAAAAGCATTAAAGAGCATGTGAGACGTTGACATTTGGATCGGATGAGTGAACAAACGGGTTTGAAAGAATAAAAGTTCTCTTACTGGCCTTGGCATGATAACCCATGTCTAACTGTCCGTGGGTGAGAGCTAAGTCAGTGTGATGAAGAGGAGAATGGAGAGAGACGAGACAAGAGATGAAGAAAGATGGACCATGACTGACTGACCAGGACAGAAACGGTGGTGGAACGACCAGGTATTAGGTTTAGGGGGTAATTACTTTTCCCACAGAGATTTATTCCCTTTAATGAATAACCCATCATAAGAAACCAGATGTTTATTTTTACTCAGGTTATCTTGGTCTGATATTAACATTAGTTTAACAATATGAAACATTTAACTGGGAGAAAAAAATCTAAACCAATCTCATTTACACATTATATAAAAAAACACACAACACAAAATGTGAACAACTTAAACTTTATTAACAGTAGCATAGTTTCAGCATAACAGTAAGATTTCCCAGTTCATGTAATCCCTATATGCTCTGGATGTAAGGCTCTTTTTCTCGCTGTGGAAATATTTCCTGTTACCTAAACCCTTAAAGACCTGGACAGGTCTCCAGTCAGTGGCAGGACAACACAGAGGCACACAGAGACGCGCAACCATGCACACACACTCATATCTAAGGAGAAAAAAGTTCATGTAAAAGGTTTGTTTTTAGATTGAGGGAGGAAGCTGGAGTACCCAGAAAGAACCAATGAGAGCAAGGGGAGAACAAAGCAAACTCTGTTCTAATCTACGCTGGACACTCCTCTGAAGCTGCTGGAGATGATGGTACATGAAGGAAGAACGTTGTTACCAGCTGGTAAAAGAAATGGACAATACTGGACACAAATATTATCAGCGCAATATTTTAAAATATGCACTGCAAAAACAAATTCAGGAATATATATTTTATTTCAGTTCAGTTAAAGAGTAAAGATATTGCATCTGAAAGCATTTAAAAATATAATATTTCAATTTTAACTCTAAAGTCATAATCAAAACAAAGTAACTTCTCAACCATTGTCTGCAACAAATTTGACTTTAATTCGACAGCTTAGATGGTGCAGGAGAACCAGTCTGATGGTCTGATCTCTAAGGCCATAGATCAGAGCACTTAAGCATGTTGGGAATAAAATAATTAAAACATAAAGAAATTTATGTATTCGTGCAAAAACTTCTCTTGTTACAACTCTTAAAATTGATAAAAGCAGTGGGTTAAAAATAGTTGAGGAAAGACTAAGACACAACTGCACCAGATGCAGCAGCAGGGTGTGACGAGCCTTCAGGGCTAAAGATTTGTCTGCGGAGGCCGACCTGGCTGCTTTAATTACACCAAAATAGGAGGAAATGATTACTAGTCCGGCTGAAGCAAATAGAAAAATAGTGAAACCTCTGTTATAATCTTTAGACCTGGGGCCAAGCAGCATAGCAAGGTCCGAGCAGAAATCTTTCATCTCCAGAGTCTCCAGCTGGTGAAATGGAAAATCTAACAGCAAAACAACACAAATGAGATTGTGTAGACAACTGAGAGCCCAAAGTGCAATAATAGCCATTCTAGTGTTGTTGATGGTGATGATGGTAGCGTGCCTCAGTGGGTAACACACAGCTACAAACCTCTCTAGAGACATCACCAACAGTGTGAGAGGAGAGATCACATTGAAGAGAGTAGCAATTCTAGTAAGAATACCACAAACAGGATAAGTTAGCCTATTCTACAAACAGCAAGTAGAAACAGAACCTGACTGACCATCAGCTGTACAATAATCTGCAAAAAGCATGTTATAGAGGAAAACATACCGACAGGTGTCACGGAAAACAGATTTACTCCTCAGAGTGAACAACATGGTTCCATTAATGAAGAGAAACACACCGGATGGGATGGTGCACAGAGTGAAGGTGATCACTCTTTCCAGGAGCTCCTGGTACTGCAGCTCAACAGAGATGTTAGACTGAGATATGTATGACATGGTACAGAGGAACCACAGCAAGCAGTGGTAATCAATAAAAAATAATAAATAATATTAACTCAGGTGTCTGGTTACTGGTCTACTTCACATAGCCAAGCAGGCAGAGCGGCCCTGCAGGGCTTCCTTTGTTACACATCTGATTTATGTGCTCTCATCTCATTTCATTTCCACATGATGCATCACATGCAACACGTCACATCATGAGTAACGAGTAAAGATCACATCTCATCTGGAAAGGACAATCCAAAGCTAGTCATACTGATGCATTGATTTCAAAACCAGTCTTGACCATGTCCCACTGCTAGAGCTCAGTATGATCAGATATTGATAAAAGCTCCTGCAAGCTAAGAATCAAACCAGAAACATCTATCCCACAACAAATTGTAAGTAAGCTGTGGATATTGACTCTCTGAAATTATAGTCGGGCAATAAAAAGAAGAAGGATTTGGCGAGCGGTAAAAATGTATTTGTTCCCTTATAATCAGAATACAATTGGCCCTTAAAATTGAGCCTGTGGCTCAGTTTTGGGCCCAGGTCTGTTTTCACTGTGTATGTTGCCTTTGGGGTCAAATTGTTCACATTATGACCTTTCATTCCACTGTTTTACCGATGACTTCCAGATTAATCTGCCCTTAAAAACAGGGAAACGGTAAATGGTAAATGGCTTGTACTTGTATAGCGCTTTATCAAGTGCCCAGAGACTCCAAAGCGCTTCACACTACATTCAGTCATTCACCCATTCATCCACCCGTTCATCAACACATTCACACACTGAGAGTGGTGAGCTACATTGTAGCCACAGCTGCCCTGGGGCACACTGACAGAGGGAAAGACTAATTTCAGCTTTTATTGTGTTGCTGTGAAGACGTCAAACAGTGGTCCTTCCTAAATTTCTCAAAATGAAATGAAAACTAAACAGAGACTTATTTTTGGGAAGTCTGCTGAAGACCGTGCTTTGGGCCCTTTCTCCTCCTGCTGTAAAGATAACGTTACAAACCTTGGTGTCCATCTTGATGCTTCCCTGAAACCATGTCGGCAGCGAGTGCAGTGGTCCAATCCAGCTTCATCTGAGACAGCTATCTAAGGTACAACCATACCTTCCAGCTGATTTCTTTGAAGATGTCATCTGTGTCTTACTTGCAGATAGGTCTACTGTAACTCTCTGTACTTTGGTTTGGACCAGTCCTCCATTCATCGTCTCCAGTTAGTCCAAAACGCTGCCGCTAGTCTGCTGACTGGTACAAAACACAGGGAGCATCTTACCCCAGAGTTGGCTTCCCTACAATGGCTTCCTGTCTCTGATAGGATCCAATTAAAATGTTTACTTTTTATATTTAAATCATTACATGGTCAAGCCCCTCCTATCTGTCTGGGCAGCTTTTTATTCACGCTCCATGAGGTTTAGCGCCACTGCTAACGCTGTCAGGGCCTTTGCTGTGTCAGGTCCCAAACTTTGGAACAACCTGCCTCTTCATAATAAAACTGTCCAGACTCTGGAGCATGTAAATCACTATTGAACTGGCTTTCAGCACACATTGACTCAAACATTTTGTTCTTATAGTTGTCTTAAATTGTTTTATTGTCTCTCATTTCCTCTTAATACTCTTTTATCATCATTGCTTCACCCTCATGCCTTTTCATCTTTCTGGCTGCTATTTGTCTGTTTAACCAGCTGTTTTATTGTCTTTTGTTTTGTGTTGATTCTTTTCATTTCTATAGCTTAACTGTCACAACTTTTACCATTTCTGGGTGATTTCTACTTCTAAATCACTTTGTCCAGCACGACTCATTGGAAACGTGCTATATTAATAAATTTGACCTTATAGATTTATTCCAGTTTTGCTGTTTTTGTTACACTTGTGTGTCAGATCATCAAACACCTTTCATTATCAGTCAAAGATAACCTGAGTTTCAGGGTCCGCACCTGTTTTTTGTTAATTAAACTCTGTTTCTTCTCGTAGTTCCTCTTTTCTGTTCCCTTGTTGCTGGAGTCCTCCAATGGTCTTTCTGTTTCCGTCCCTTTGCTCCATGTTCTGCTGTCTCCTGACTGCTATGAGTTTGTGTCTTAATTTGTCATTAAAATCATTACTTTGCTGCATCGTCGCTCCAGTCTGCCCCCTGGTCTCAACTCATGACACTGAATATAAAAATATATTTTCAAACGATTTTATTTATTAAAACAAAACTTGCGTTCAGTTTAGTTATATAGGGCCAATTCACAACACATATCGTCTCATGACACTTTACAAAAAAATAAACCAGTCAGTTTAATCCAAATAATCAGATTCTTACAGTGCCTGGAAAACTCCCCTTTAACAGGAAGAAACCTCCAGCAGAACCGGATCCAGAACCAGGCTCAGACTGAGCGGCCATCTGCCACGACCGACTGGAGGTTTGAGAGAACAGAGCAGAGACACAAAGAACCAAGAATCACCATATATTCATTTTACAAGTACTGTAAGGATTGGATGCAGCTTCCTGGCTGTTGAAACCCAGTCCATGAAGATCTCTAGATACTGTTCTAGAGCTAATCTGAAGGCCATGAGAAGCACTGAGCACCAGAACCAGCTCTCCACAGGGCTGTGTGCTAAGCCCCCTGCTCTACACCCTCTACACCCACGACTGTTTCCCCACCCACCCAAACAACACCATCATAAAGTTCATGGATGATACCACAGTGGTGGGGCTCATCTCCTGCTTACAGAATGGAGCGATTGTCTGTCTGATGCACCACCAACAACATCATCTTGAACTGATTGAGCCACGGCATTTTGCTGTGGTTCCCCAGCTGCACTGCAACAGAGCGGAGGCAGCTCCAGAGGGTCATAAACACTGCCCAGAGAGTGACTGGTTGCCCTCTTTCATCTCTGGAGGGGATCTGCAATACCCGCTGCCTCCACAGAGCCCACAGCATCATCAGGGACCCCTCACACCCTGGTCACCACCTCTTTGAACTCTTACCTATTTCAGCTTTTAACTTTGTTCTCTCTTTTCTCTTCCTAGAAGCTACACCTGGCCTGACTCTGTGTCTACCTGTGACACCTTTCTGGAGAGGGGAATCGTCCGAGCTTCTGCTGGCAACAACTTAATGCTCACCTTCTACAGATGATCCACATGGCCCTGTCTTTCAGTGTTTAACCCTTTCTCTCTCCTAGACATGGCTACTGACTGAGCTTCTACTGTAACTAACTCTATGTGCTCTCTTTCAGACTCTAACCTTGAAAACTGGCTCAGAGTTTATCTGTTCTTTCTTTCTAGATGAAACGACTAAAGGAGCTACAACCATTAACATTTACTTTTCCTTCCCATAGAAAGTACTCCTGGATCAGTGCTTCTTTGTTCTCTTTGTGTCTCTGCTCTGTTCTCTCAAACCTCCAGTGGGTCGTGGCAGATGGCCGCTCACACTGAGCCTGGTTCTGGTTCTGCTGGAGGTTTCTTCCTGTTAAAAGGGAGTTTTTCCTCTCCACTGTCGCTACATGCATGCTCAGTATGAGGGATTGCTGCAAAGTCAACACCAGTGACTGTCCACTGTCTCTACATGCTCATCCAGGAGGAGTGAATGCTGCAAGTCACTGACTGGATGCAATCTGCTGGGTTTCCTTAGATAGAAAAACTTTTTATCCAATTTGAATAAATAACTGAATCTGACTGTTTGATGATTAGGATTAATTGGAATGTATGAACCTGACTGTTGTGAATAACCTTGAGATGACATGTGTTGTGAATTGGCGCTATAGAAATAAAACTGAATTGAATTGAATTACCTTCAGGGAGGCGTTTCAGGGCAATAAAGACAAGAACAAACAGACTGAAAAACAGCTGTTACCCAAAAGTTGTTGTTGCCCTGAACGCTGCAAATTCATCCAAAAGCTAAACAATTATTTTCATTTTCTTAGTGCAATATCAATACATACAAGTGTAATATGCTAACATCTTGAACATGATATTCCGGTTGTTCCTTTATTATTTACCTCTATCTATATTATGTGTATGCATGTGTGTTTGTTTATATGTATTTATATGTATGTATACACACACACACACACACACATATCTATATATACGTACAATTTCTCTTGTACTGTCTTCGAGAGCTGATTTTTTAATTTCGTTGTGCTTTTTGGTACAACGACAGTAAAGGGATCCTGATTCTGAAGTTTGTAGGTCTGTAGCTACTTCAGTATGTGCTGACCCCATGTGATGTTTCCAGAACCAAGTTGCTGTTGTTCCTCTTTGCATCCACACTGCTGATATCATGAAGAGTATCTCTGAAATATATATTGAGTGTTTTGAGGAAATTTCAGAACTCGACTCATTGCTCAGGTTTCATCCTATCATAGCGCCAGGCTGGAGTTCACTCGGCTCCTCAGAGAGACCCATTTTTTTACTGTTTGTAGAAACGGTCTGCAGGCCTAGGATCTAGATGTTATACACCTGTGTCCATGGAAGTGAACACCTGAATTCAGTGATTTGGAGGGGTGAGCCAATACTCTTGGCTATATGGTGAATGACACAATATATAATCTCCTTTTTATACAGTAATTACTATTTAGTTGCAACAGGGTGTATTCAAACATTCAGCCAATCCTTTCCTGATCAACAACCTTTACACTTTATATTTTAAAATTGATTGGTTTTATTGTCCTTTTCCAAATATATTGTGTAATATCAGTCAAATTTGTATGTTCATTAACATTCTTACACAACAAAAACATCCAGATTCTATTGATTTTGTTATATTTTAGTGAGAAAATTCATGTTTCATGATTTTATGTCTTCTAATACTGCACTACTTCCCCAAGCAAAGAATCCTCTGGGTCGTATCAGGACACTGAAATGCAACATTTGAATCAACGTACAGACTTGTGTTTTCATCACAGCTGTAAATGGTTTAGCAGAGGGAATACATCAGTGTTGGATAGGACTCTGGTGGTAGATGTGATCATTTCATGTGCTGCTCTCAGTCACTTCACCTTTGGTGCATTAAAGACATGAAATGACTCTTTGTAAAAATTAAAATGCATGTTCCTCTTTCTTTCATTTGGTATTCTTACATTTACGAACACAAATATCATACAAAGGGTTTTATTTGAATTCAGTTCCATCAGAAATGTAGACCTAACTTAAGGGTTTTGCTTCATAAATGTGATGATCTGTTAGACTGTGAAACCTGTTCAGATTCTTCTGCTCTCTCCTGGATTCAACTCAGTCTCATTCGTCTCCTCTTTGCTTATAAGGATCAAGTTTATGGACTTTATTTATGCAAAGGTTTCCATCCAACTCTCCCTGCCGCCTCACAGCAGCAAAACATTACAATAAGACTTTGTGTTCATTATATAAAACAAAATTCACTTAATTTAAGACATTAATAAATCTGAAAACTGTGAAAGTTTCTTGCATATGAGACTTTGATCAAAACTGAACTTCTCAGCCATGGACAGCAGCAGCTTTAAGCTTTAGTTGACAACATAGATGGCCCAGAAGAGCAGGCATGATCATCTGATCTCTAAGACCATAAATTAGAGAACTCAAGCATCTGGGGAATAAAATAATTAATACATAAAGAAATTTATTTAACCGTATAAACACTACAGTTGGAACAATTTTTATAAGAGCTACAAGCATTGGGTTGTAAATAGTTGAGGACAAACTGAGGCATAACTGCACCAAATGCAGCATTAATGTGTTACGAGCCTTCAGGGCTGAAGCTTTCCCCGTGGATGCCGACCTGGCTGCTATTATTACACCAATGTAGGATGAAATGATTACCATGGCTGCTGAAACAAACAGGAAACCAGTGAAAGCATCATCGTAAGCTTTAGACCTGGACCCAAGCAGCATTGTGAGTTCAGAACATAAATCTTTCATCTCTAGACTTCCCAGTCCTTGAAAAGGAAATTCTAACAGCAAAACAACACGAATGATATTATGTAAGGAACTGAAAGTCCAAACTGAAAGAATCGCCAGTCTTGTGTTTCTGACGGTGACGATTAAAGCATGTCTAAAGGGGAAGCACACAGCTACACACCGCTCCAGAGACATCACCATCAGTGTAAGAGGAGAGATTACATTTGTGACATTGGCAAAAACTGTTAGTGTGCCGCAAACAGGATATGTTAGCCAAATTCTACAAACAGAGAGCAGAAACAGAACCTGACACACTGCTAACTGTGCAGTTTCTGCAAGAAGAAGGTTAGACAACAGAATATACCGAGAGGTGCCACGAAAAACAGATTTACTCAGAGTGAACAAGATGGTTCCATTAATGAAGAGAAACACACAGGATGGGATGGTGCACAGGCCGAAGGTGATCATCCGTTCCAGAAACTCAGCATCATGCAACTGAACAGAAATGTTAGACTGAGGCTGAGAGACAGAAGACATTTCGCTGAATACTTAAAACAAGTAGAAATCAAGTAGAAATGTTGATATCATACAAACATAATACATTTATTCATATCCCTGAAACACTTTGACTGTAACAGTTGTTTTTAAAACATATGCCTGTTTATTCTAAGAAAACCCTCAAAAAGACCCTTCACCCATGCAGATACCCAGCAGCTGAGAGCATTTCCAAGTCTGTAGAGTTCCCTCTGTCTTCATTTTGATTTATGGACTCTGTGTCTCATTCTCAGCTGATGCATCACATGGCTTCATGTCATCAGACCAGGCATGCGTGATGTAACCTTCCCCCACGTAGCAAAACCAGCAGCTGACTGTAATTTAGTCAAATTACTGCTTATTTGGACACTTTGGGTGTTTTTCCATGTTCATCATAAGCAACAATCATGTAGAAGTGAATATATTTAAGTAAGTTCAATAGACCCTTATGATAAGAAAAGTACAGATATGCAGATTCCTCACATGAGCAAATTTCTCTTAGAGATTCCTGGATCCTGGAGTGAGAAGCTGAAGGGAGGCTGCTCGGTAAGGTCTTTGTGGATTTTGGGACTGACTAAGAAGGCCCAGGCAGTTCATCTGATTCTTTTCTGCGCAGAGAAGCATCATCTTCACTCTCAAACTCTTTGTGGAAGACTTTTCTGATGGTCCATTACTACAGAAGTTTAGTTAAGCCACTTGGATCCAGATCTTTCCTGTCATGGTTCAATTTTTTTCAGCACTGAAATATAGATGGACCGGCTTTGGCTCTCAGCTGAGCTCTTTCTTTACTATTAGAAAGCAGAACAACATTACTCCACCAGTAAGGTGCTACCTTGCTATAATCTACATACTCTGCTATGTGTGAGGGACCAGTTCGTACCCCTGAAAGGTGAATAAACAATAGAGAACCGTTTGGGCTTGGAGTCTGGAATGCTTATGAATCCAGGTCTCAGTCAGGACCAGTAGGTTATGAGTAATGTACACAAAAAATGAGCAACGTAGTGCAGTCAGATGAGATCGAAGCTGAACTCTGTGAATGCCACAACACACACCATGTTTCTTCTGCTTTCAATGAATTCAGCCTCACATTTTAGTTGGTAAGTTATTGACCAGTTCTAACCTGCGTCCAGGTGTTGTTGGATGAGTTTTAGATTTTCCAGTGGACAGATCCCAGCTGAATGGTTTTATGTCATATGAGGTATTTTCCTCCCCTGCGTTGTAATTCCTGTACACCGTGCAGTTATTGTCAGCCTGTTACAGGGAGACGAAGACTCATCTGGTCAGGTGGTGGAGGATTTTATTATTTAGTCCTGCTGATGGTGGTCAGAGGCCCAGTGGTGCTGATTGTACGACAGCCTCACTTCTGTCCGTCTGCTCCAGGGCAGCTGTGGCTATAATGTAGCTCACCACAGTCAGTGTATGAATGGGTGAATGACTGAATGTAGTGTGAAGCGCTTTGGGGTCTCTGGGGACTTAATAAAGCGCTATAGAAGTGCAGGCCATTTAGTGTGACAACTCCTACTTAAAACTAAATATCATCAAACCCAAAGCTTTGACTGTAGATTTTAGGAAGAAGTCCAGTACACCACCTGTAGTTCTCATTAAAGGGGAACCAGTGGCTTTATAGCTCTATGATAAAATCTGACCTTACATTTGATTTCATCACCTGCTTCGGCAACCTACCACTAGGAGACAAAAACAGGATGAAACAAATAGTACAAGTGGCAAAATTATTAGTATTGAATGACTGTTTTTGTTGTAGGGTGACTGTCTGTGTTTTTCATGTTTTTGACCAGGCTGCGAGGAAAAGAAAGTGATCCTGATACAGCTGCCAGGTCTCCTTCTGATTGACATGCTGTAGGATCTTAATGCAGAGATGGTGAGTCGAGTCTTAGTCCCAGTTTTTATTTCCTGTAATGAAGAGTGAAAGGAAGCCAGTCTGTGAGCTCCAGACTGTTTTACTGTGAAAGGATGGGTTTGATTATTAGCCTGTGATGTTGGTGAATTATTATGGGATGTTAATGGCTTATAAAAACCTGTTCATGTTAGCTGTAGCTTCATAATAATGACCACATGAACATCTCAAAATAAAAGGCCTGGTTCTGGTTCTGCTGGAGGTTTCTTCCTGTTAAAAGGGAGTTTTTCCTCTCCACTGTCGCTACATGCATGCTCAGTATGAGGGATTGCTGCAAAGTCAACACCAGTGACTGTCCACTGTCTCTACATGCTCATCCAGGAGGAGTGAATGCTGCAAGTCACTGACTGGATGCAATCTGCTGGGTTTCCTTAGATAGAAAAACTTTTTATCCAATTTGAATAAATAACTGAATCTGACTGAACTGTTCAATGGTTACGATTAATTGGAATGGATTAACCTGACTTGAAATCTGTATGATTCGAGTGAATTGACTTTGTGAAAGTGCCTTGAGACGACATGTGTTGAAAATTGGCGCTATATAAATAAAACTGAATTGAATTTTTTTTGTGTAATTACTGAAGTTGTCTTTGTCTAAAAGTTGCTTGATGATCTGACACATTTAAGTTTGACAAAAAATCAAAATAAAAAAGTGTCCAAATACTGCATACTGCAAACATGATTGTTAGGTTAACTGGTGTCTTTAAGTTTCCCTTAGCAGCGAGTGTGTCTGGCTTTTTTAGTCCTGTGTCCCTGTGTTGCGTCGTTATTGACTGGCACCCAATAACTGCCTGAGAAAGGCACCAGCCCCCCCCCGTGCTCCCAGCGACCTTGCATGGGTTAAGTGGGTATAGAGGATGGATGGATGATTTAAATATTCCAATTAAACTGTAAAGGTCTTACAATATCAGCTCAGTTTCAACTTCAGCCCGTCAAAATAAATCAGAATCAGATTTATTGCCAAGTTTGTACAAACAAAGAATTTGACTCTAGTACACTTTACTCTTGTGAGGATTTTTGTTTTTATATATAAATAAATGGGAATAACAAATATATTTTTAAACGTACATATAAACAATTGACTTTCCAACAGAATATAATGTGAGATCAGTCCAAGTCTGCCTGGTGTTGTTCTGAAACTCTGACTGTCAAGAGTTCATCAGAGAAACAGCCTGGAGGAAGAAACTGTCTCTGTGGCGGCTGGTTTTAACAGACAGTGCTCTGTAGCGCCACCTGAAGGTCAAAGCCTAAACAGTTTATGTGCAGGGTGTGTGGGGTCTGCAGACATGTTAGCGGCCCTTCTCATGACCCTTGACCTGTATAAGTCCTGGATGGAGGGAAGGTCAGCCCTGATGATTCTCTCTACAGACCTGATGGTTGGTTGCAGTCTGGACCTGTCCTGTTTGGTGGATGATCCAAACCACACTGAGATGGATGAAGAAAAACGTGAACATTTCTTTCCTCCATACCTGAATCCACCAGTCAGTATGATATTTTGCTAAATGAATGACACTTTGACTTTATGTGTCAAAAACTCAGTGTTTTTATTATATTAGCAATCAAACTTGTCCATGTCTTACCAGGCAACTAAGGTATGGAAATTCATCTCTTTCAACAAAAGATAAAACAAATAAAATAATTTATTACTTTTCTAAAAGTGAGAAGGCTCAATTCATCCCAGTAGGCAGAACAGCGCTGAGAAGTAATCTGAGAATAAAATATTTTGTAGTCAAGTATTAGTGAGAAACAGGTGCTTTAAAATCATTCTATGGTGTTATACTACCAGCGACACCATATTAAAATACAAAAGATTCATTTTACGGGGAAATAATTCCATATTTGGCTCAGATTGTGTGCATTTTTGATTTTTTTCTTCTTTTGAGAAATGTTAGGGTTTGAAAACTTTTGTATTGTTTATCACTCATGTCAGCTCTAAGTGCTTTTCCCTCCTTTCATGCCACAGAAAGAGAGATGGGGAGACGAGTGAGTTATGCTACTATCAGCAACATCTAGGGACTGTTACCAAGTCCTCACTCCCTCTCTGTTTAAAATCAAGACACATGAACCCTAACCTTTCTGACCCCACACACACACACACACACACACCCTGAATGTTTGTTGAACTGTGTGTGAACCAGCATGTATAAATAAAGAGAGAGGGCTGCCAACACTTTGTAGTCTGCAATGCAAAGTGAGCTACCCGTGCTGCAAGTAAATCTGACTCTGTATCGTTTCTCTGAGTTGACTAATTAATACCTAACAAGTGGATAAATCCTCTTCAGCTCTGCGATCACACCAGTGAGCCTCCAGGGGATTATTATGCCCCTTTAAGACACCTCATGGTGCCTGTGACTTTGTAGGCTCCTCAGCTGGTGCAGACTGGCTCCAATGATACCAGATTTCTCCTTTTCCTCTCAGACGAACCGCATGAGATGTTCTTTCCAGGACTTGGAACGGGCCTGTGAACCTGGGTTCCTGCCACTTCCGCTTGATGACCCGAAGCCAGACCCAGGTGACTCCTGGTACCACGGGGGGCCTCTTGTTCTCTCAGGTCCTCTGGAGAACTCTGCCGCTAGGGTCTGCAACTCATTAAAGAACGTGTCAGAAGATAATTGTGCAGATTCACCTGTTTGTCTTGATATCGGCTGTGCTGGTCCCGGGAAGACTCTCCCAGTCTGTAGTTCATGTGGGGTGTAACCTGTGGACTGATTAACAGACATCCTGACAGACATTGAAGCCACTGGCAAAGCATCCACCCAATTTAATTTAGTCTGTGCACAAATTTTAGCCAATTTTGTTTTCAATGTTTGGTTCATTCTATCAACTTTGCCTTGTGACTGAGGATGATATACTCTACCGAAAGCATGTTTCAGTCCCAACATTCGTTCCACCTGTTGCAGATCTTTGTTCCTGAAATGAGTTCCATTATCAGATCTTATCTTTTCTGGGAAGCCATGTCTGGGAATGTAATGATTAATTAAACATTTCACCACAGACTTACTGTCTTCCTTTCTTGTGGGCCATGCCTCAGGCCACACTGAATATCCATCCACACAGACCAACAGGTATCTATATCCTCTTGCTGTGGATACCATGTCTGTGAAGTCAATGATGATCTCCTTCCCAGGTTGGGTGTAGTTTTTAAACTTACCTGGAAATGGATGCACAGTAGGTTTTAGATTAAATTGTCCACGAATAGAACAGTTCCTGATCTTCTTTTTCACCATAACTTTTAAATATGGGTGACACCATTGTTCCAGGTTGATCAGCATCTGTTAAATACTCACATGTGCCTTTCCATGTGCCTCTTCCAAAATGTGTTCCCTGATGTTTGGTGGCATCATAATTTTACCCTCAGGTCTTCTCCACAGACCATCTTCTTGTTTTGCACCTTTTCTCTTCCACACAGTGAGTTCTTCAGGGGAGACTTCCTTTTGTTTTTTAATTTTTTCCAAAGTTAGATTTTCAAAGATTTCAGCTTCAACACTTACTAAATTGAAGCTGAATGTATAACCTGCTGCAGTTTTTGCTGCTAAATCTGCTGCAGCATTTCCCTTTGCAGTCATACTGTTTGATAAATCATGACCTCTACATTTAATTATAGCTACCCTTTTAGGCAACAACAAACCTTCTGCCAAAAATCTCATTTAATTTTCATGTTTGATTGGCTTCTGTGCTGCAGTCACAAATCCACATCTCATCTATTGTTTCAAATCAACATGTACAGATCCTGTTACATAAGCAGAATCATTAAAGATATTTACATCCTGGCCTTCTGTCAGTCTCAATGCTTCAATTACTGTCATCAGTTCAGCTCTTTGTGCTGACTGAGCTCCAGACAGTCTCTCTGCTTTTAACTGTGTGAATCCCTGTGGTGAATGCTCCATTATTGCATAGGCAGCTTTAAGGCCATCCGTGTCATGTTTAAAACAGCATCCGTCAGTAAAAATGTTGCGGACACTGTTTCCAGCCAGTGGTTGTGATTCCAGATCCGGCCTGACTTTCTCCTCTTTCAAAACCAGGGCCACACAGTCATGTGGTTCCCCCGTTCCCATTTGCTCAGCCATATTTACCCCTTCATGTGTAAAAGTTAGATTTGGGGCCTGCAAAACCCTGCTAAGGCGCTGTTGTCGTAATGTAGTTAGAGTGAAATTTTCTGAGTTTACATATGCGACCACACTGTGTGATGTTAATACAGTGAGTGGGTAGCCCATAACAATATGTGCAGTTTTTTGAATAGCTTTCACAGCACCTGCTGCGTGACGGATGCGAAAATGATGTCTCATTTCCATGTTATCTAGCATGCAGCTTACATACTGAAGCCCCTCTCTATTTCCCCCTTTTTTCTGAAACAACATGGCATTCACGACAGTGGCGGTTACAGAAACATCCAAGTAAAAAGGCAGACAATACTCTGGGAGTGCCAATTGGGCAGCAGATGATAGCAGCTGTTTAAGTGTAATGAACGCCTCCTCCGCTTCTGTTGTCCAGTTCAGTGTTGCATTAAGGTTTCTCATCCCTTGCTGTTTCACCAACAATCTCAGTGGTGTTGTCAAACTGGTGTAATCAGGGATGTAGTTTCTGCTATAGCCCATCAAACCTAAAACTGACAACAAGTCCTTCACCACGCGTGGTTTAGAATGATGTAAAATAGCAGATTTGTGTGCAGAAGACATATGGGTTCCTGATGCTGAAATAACCCGTCCTAGAAAATTAACCTGTTTCCTCACAAGCTGCATTTTGTTCCTGCTTACTTTAAAACCATTCTCTGCAAGATGTAAAATAATAGCTTTAGTAGCTTCAAGACACGCAGTTGCTGTTTTGGCTGCAATCAGTAAATCATCAACATACTGAATTAGGGTCACATCAGCCGGCAACACGCAGTCCTGGAGCTGTGGTTTGAGAACCTGATTAAAAATACCCAGGGATAAGGCAAACCCTTGAGGCAATCTGGAGTATCTCAGTTGTTGATTCTTAAATGTAAATGAAAAGACATCCCTGCAGTCCTCAGCTAGAGGGAGGCAGAAGAAAGCGTTCGCAAGATCTATACATCTGAACCAACACTGTGAGGGATCCAATGCAACATGCGGATTTGGAACAGTTACTGTTGGTGTTTTCAGGATTTTGTTAATGGATCTTAAATCATGAGCCATCCTGTATTTACCACTACCTTTCTTCTCTATTGGCAGAATGGGGTTGTTCCAGGCAGACTGGCAGGGTTCTAACACTCCTGCTTTTAACAGCCCCTCAATGGTGTCAGCAATTCCCGGCTCTGCAGCAGGAGAGTGTGGGTACTGCTTTCGCCAGATGGGGGAGACATCCTGCAACTTAAACTCTACAGGGGCAATGTTCACACATCCAACATCAGTGGGTCCCTGAGCCCATAGATGTGGTAGACAACTGGATAAAACAGCCTCAGCCAGAGGGTGATCAGTTAATTCTCTGCCATGTTCTCTAGATAGCTGCCGATGTTCTAGCACGGCAGAGTCAGAGGCAGTAACTGCAATACAGTAAGTGTTAGTGGAGGGAGAAAAAGAAAGGGCTGGGACAGCAGTAGGTTGCCAATCAGTGGCTAAAAGGGAACGTTTTACAACTCCTCCTAGTTCTTTGGCCTGATGACTTGGGTGCAAAGCTAGAGATATGTGAGGTACAGCTTCATCAGACATTTCATACCATATCTTTTGTTCAGGTTGAAGTTCCCTTCTAAATATTCCTCAAACTGTTCCTGATACCAATCTGTTTGGTTTCTGTCATAAAACAAAGTCACATGTGGTGGGTCAGGCATTGGGCTGTAGGGAACAAGAGCCTGAATCCAGGGCTTCCAGAGGAGGAAACTGGACATCACCCCAGCACTAGACGGGGTTTCAGGCTCAATGTAGCCCCAATATATGTCCACACAAGGCTCCTCTACAGACTGCAGTAAATACTGATGTGCTTCAGGGCCATCCGCTGAGGTTCCATCTGGAAAAGTCACAACCAAACCATCCATGGAACATAGTATTGTTGCTCCCAATGCAATCAAAATGTCTCTGCCGAGTAGATTCACTGGTGTGTCAGGCGCAACAACAAATGAATGCAAGAGTTTTTGCTTTCCAACCATAGTGTGAAGAGGTATAGACAAAGGCAGAGTCTGTTTAACCCCAGAGAATCCCATCAGTGAAATACAAGCCTCAGACACTTTATCAGATGAGGGAGGAATATTCAAAGTGGAAAAGTGGCTCCAGTATCCACAAGAAATGGCAACATTTGTCCCTCAATTTCCACTGGAACAAAGGGTTCTGCCGTTTTCCCATTATCCGAAACTCTCTGTGGGGTGTGTCACTGCTGTCCCCATCCCTGCACAGGATATTGACAGCCTTGTGGAAGTATGAATGCTGCATTTGGAAGTTGTGCAGGAAAATGTCCCTGCTGTCCTGGGGGTTGATGCGAAGGCGGAGGAGCTCCTTCTGGGCGTGCCCCATAGCGCTGTGGGCAGTTGCGGGCCCAATGATCCATTTGCCCACAGACTAGGCAGGAGGAGGAACCAGCCCCTCCCCGTCCAGCCCTTCCTCCGACCCTATTTCCATACAACCCACCCCTGGCCCGCCCACGGGGACCATATGAGTATGACTCCCACTGAATGAGTGGAGGCAGTTGATATACAATGGTGGGGGCCATGGGTATCTGGGGAGATTTTATCTCCTCCTGAGGCCCTGCAGGTATAACAGGAGCCATTAGTCCACCACATGTTTCACGGTCGACCTATGTTGTGATCATTATTTTAACAGGTTTTTTCTTATTATTCATCTGCTGTCGTACTGCTGTGAATTGGGCAGTTTTAAGTTGTTTGTCTAATGCTTCAGCCTGTTTCTTTTCGTCCTCCAAATATTCCTGCATGTGATGCAACAAGTGTCTCTCCCATCTAGCATGACCACACCTTTTCAAATCTGGATTTCCCCGCATTATTTTCCTGACTTCTTCAGGTATGTCATCCATCACAGTTTGTCTAAAGTAGTGATCTCCATCCTTGGAAGGATGAGTCCCTGTCTGTCTAATCCATGTTTCCACTGCCTCATCCAGGAACAACTTAGGGTGTGTTCGCCCATCCCATGAAAATTTAGGCACAGTGTCTGATTCTTTAGATGGGAACATGTCACGCAGCGCGTCTCCCAGAAGTCCAGCCACAGCATAATAAGGTGTAGCGTCGGACTGCTGAGAAGTGCAGGCCTCTTTTTCAATAATCTGGAGATTACTGAGTGTAGTGCTGCGTCCCAAGATTTGTCTAAAATCCCCTAATGCTATAGTTACTCCGACTTACAATCCATCTAACTCATTCAGCCATGGTCTTGCACCGTCAGATAAGTCAGGCAACCTGTCCACCAGAAGCTGGACATCTCCCAGGGCAAACGGTTTGTATTTATCAGGGGTAATTATTATTATGCATCAATCAGGGGGTAACTGCCTACCACTCCGCTGTGACTACGCAGAGTAACGGGATGATAGTTGATATTGTACTTCATCTACACTTTCCTCCTTAGACCCATCATTGAATTTGATCTCCTCCTGTTGTGTTGGCTTACTGTTTGCTCTGCTCAGTATCTGTTCTGCACCCTTTAATGCTTCAGTCAGTTCATCCTGTAACAGCCTTGAAGCTTCTAGACGGCACTAGGCTTCTAATCGCATTACTTCTACTTGCTCTGTGGTTTTTCTAATATTTGCCTCTTCAGGGGTCTCTTGTAATTCCCCTTTTAGCTGAGCGTTAACATGTGCAATACACGGTACTTTGGTGCTGGTGGACAAATCCCTATCATGATCTCCTGCAGAGTGATATATTCCTGTAAGCCCTTCACACTCCTCTTGTGATTCTCTCGGTGATCTAAACGGCGGTGAAGATGGATATACCTCACACGCAGTGGAGTTAATTGCAGTAGGATGCCTGGCATCTTCTACTGACCACTGAAACTGTCCTCCTTCAATATTCAATAAGGGATAAAGAGAGTTTGTCTTGCCAGTATCAGAAGATGGATTAGTGGGGTTAATGTACGGAGATGGAGGCGGCCCCTTTACGGTGTTTGTTGCCTCTGTTTTTTTTTTCATTTCTCATCAAACAGTGTCTGTGTTTAGTCCCTTGCCACGCGAGCAAAAGCTGCATTAAATACTTCCGCTTTTTCTCCGCTTTATCCGCCTCTCTTGCATATTTTCCTCGATGCAATACACCCACTCTATCCTTTTCTGCGTTTGCTTGATCCTCTGTTGCACCTGAATCTTAATGGCCAGTTATAAATGGCCCTAGGGGTTTTGGCTGTGTGATATCTGCCCCCGTCACTTTGACAGCATTTTCCAGACATTCTTTCACTTTATTAACGTCGTGTGAATTTATATGAACAATCCAAATATGCTACAATTCATCTATTTTGTTTTGCAAGGGGTTTCCAACCATTTCCCCTGTCAACATCCTCAAACACCCTATAATACTCCTCCATGTTACTATTTGATAACTGCAGCACAAAACCAACCAGTTTCTGAATCACAATAATTGTTTCCTCAACATTTCACAAACAGCTCATGTGATGATGTTACCACTCGCAGCCAAACTCACACAGTCACACACATACACACACTGTGCACAGCAAGGAGAGAAAAGGGAAATAAAAGAAAGCAAAGCAGACAGTTGAAACCCCTACAGTTGCCGGCAACAAAGAGAAAGATTTTCAGTTAACTGAGTGTAACATTTAGGTCCTGACCAAGGAAGTTACTCCGTACCTCAGCGGCTCTCATTCTAGTCGCTTATCGACTCCGGCGGGGCAAACCGCTCCTGTAACTGGATCCTGTTTGAGGTGAGCGCAAACCTCCGGGTGAGCCAACCCGTTCCTAAGTCCAAACATCCCCTACTAAACTATATCCACGTTTTGGGTGAGCCAAATCCCGAGTGTGGAACTCTCAGCACGATCCGCAACTCCGTGTCCGGTAGAAGGAGGGCTAGGCCAGAGTTTTTTATCCTAAACGCTCAGGTTCATCACATCATACAGCGGGGAAACAGCCAAGTAATAACCGCTTACCTTTGTCCCCGCTGATGATGCGATCTCCTTCGGTTATGCTCACGACATTTGGGTCACGGCACCAAATTGTTGAGGTATAATAATGCTATCACTGATATCCTTGCGACCTCAACCTCTCCCAGTCTGGATGTCGTGAGAAAGAACAGATGAAGAGCAGGAAATTAAGATTAACACAAGTTTAATTTGGAAGATAATAAGTCCAATGATTTCTAATGCAAAATGAATACATACAGAATAACACAAAGAAAGAAAATTACATAAGGCCTTACGGAGAGATCACAGGTTTCAGCAAAGCATGGCTGTGTTTACCCAGATGTCTGACTCATCACAGCTGCAAGCACATTTTTATACCATCTAATTCAAAGCTTATTGACTGTGCCTTCCCTTATGCAGTCTGGTGTTGTAAATCAGCCAAGCTCCCTTGTGGCATCTATACCATGCCCAAAAGTTGACATTTATTGCTTTATTGTCCCTACAGCCAGCTTTTACTGCTTGCAGCTGCCGAGAACCTCCCAACCTCTGTTTCACCCTGACCCCTGCTGTAATCTGTGATCTCTCTTCAAGGCTCACTCATGTTAAATCTCAGTTTAATGTTCCCACATGCAAACTAAACTAATAGCATGAAAGTACATGATTTTAATTCTCAACAGTTGCTTCTTGTGACCCAAGAAGCAACTGTTCTTGCTTCTGGACCTTGCTTCTGGACTGGAGGTGCAGCTGTACACCAACAGCTGCACCTCCAGTCACCAGTCTGTCAAGCTTCTGAAGTTTGCGGACGACACCACCCTGATCGGACTCATCTCTGATGGTGACGAGTCTGCGTACAGATGGGAGGTGGACCATCTGTTGGACTGGTGCAGCCAGAACAACCTTGAGCTCAACGCTCTAAAGACAGTGGAGATGGTTGTGAACTTCAGGCAGAACCCAGCCCCACCTGCCCCCATCACCCTCTGTGACTCCACAATTGACACTGTGGAATCTTTCCGCTTCCTGGGAACCATCATCTCCCAGGATCTCAAGTGGGAGCCAAACATCAGCTCCCTCATCAAGAAAGCCCAGCAGAGGATGTTCTTCCTGCGGCAGCTGAAGAAATTCAACCTGCCAAAGACTATGATGGTGCACTTCTACACAGCCATCATTGAGTCCATCCTCACCTCCTCCATCACCATCTGGTACGCCGCTGCTACAGCCAAGGATAAGGGCAGGCTGCAGCGTGTCATTCGGTCTGCTGAGAAGGTGATTGGCTGCAGTCTACTGTCGCTCCAGGAACTGTACACCTCCAGGACCCTGAAGCGGGCAGGGAAGATTCTGGCTGATCCCTCCCACCCTGGTCACAGACTCTTTGAGACTCTCCCCTCTGGCAGGAGGCTGCGGTCCATCCGGACCAAAACCTCACGCCACAAGAACAGTTTTTTCCCATCTGCCACCAGCCTGGTTAACAAAGCCCGGAAACCACCCTGACACTCTCCCTTTCCCCCACACCCCCCCCTTTTTTGCTGACAGGACACCTGTAACCTGTAACTCTATGAGTTACATTAACGCTCAGCTTGGACTCCTGCTTTACTTGCACAATGATCATCTGCACTGTTGTATTGCTCTTGCATCTTATACTGCTCTATATTTACTCTCACTCACTTAAAACTGTGCACATATATTTATATTATATTGTAGATATGTTTATACTGTTTAATTTGTATTGTATTGCACCGACTACGCCAAAACAAATTCCTTGTATGTCCAAAAACGTACTTGGCAATAAAGCTTTTCTGATTCTGATTCTGATTCTGATTCTGATTCTGAAAGCACCTCTGAAGCACTGTACGGGTTGACAGTCTTGAGATGCCCCAGAGCACGGTGATATGTGCTGACAGCACGTACCATCAGAACATGATAAAATGCTTTTTCACATCACACATTACTGCAATGATAAAGAGGAATATATTGTGGTCTTTTTTAAAGCAATATGATGTATTACTGTAACTCTTTTTATTCCGCTACCTTTGTTACGTGTTGTTCCCAAAACTGCCAACAAAACACAATTCCCCTGAATGAAATGTTGTTTTGGCCACATTAACATGAGTGAAGTGATATGACGCCGTATGGTGCCAGTAATTTAGACACACGTCGTTCATCTACTATATTTAACATCAACTTTTCTCTGTTATTCCTGGACGAATATCAGTTATTTAAAAAGTGACAGTGAGCAAAATAAAATTTCTGTCTCTCTACACTACTCTCTTCCTCTGTCTGTCATTGCCTACAGGGCAGCCGCCCTGAGCCTGATGGCCTCCTCAGTTTCAAGATAAGATAGTCTACATTAAATGAAGATTAGACTAAATAAATGTTTGCAAAAACTTCCATTGTCTTCCGCTTATCAGGGGTCAGGTTGCAGGGGCAGCAGCCTAAGAAGAGAGACCCAGACTTCCCTCTCCCCAGCCAGTTGGGCCAGGGAATCCTAAGACCCTCCCGGATTACCAAGCTTCTCACCCTATCTCTGAGGGAGAGCCCAGACATCCTGCGGAGGAAACTCATTTCGGCCGCTTGCATCCGTGATCTCGTTCTTTCGGTCACGACCCAAAGCTCAAGTCTATAGATGAGGGTAGGAACGTTGATCGACCAATAAAGCGAGAGCTTCGCTTTTTGACTCAGCTCTCTCTTCACCACGACAGACCGGTACAGCGCCCGCATCACTGCTGACGCAGCACCGATCCGTCTACCGATCTCCTGCTCCATTTTTCCCTCATTTGTGAACAAGACCCCAAGATACTTGAACTCCTCCACTTGAGGCAGGACCTCCCCCCCGACCTAGAGAAGGCACTCTACGCTTTTCCGGCTCAAGACCATGGCCTTGGACTTGGATGCACTGGTTCTCATCCCGACTGCTTCATACTTGGCTGCAAACTGCTCCAGTGAGAGCTGTAGATCACGTGCTGATTAAGTCAATAGGACCACATCATCCGCAAAAAGCAGAGACGCAATCCTACGGCCACCAAAATGGATCCCCTCAACACCTTGGTTGCGCCTAGAGATTCTGTCCATAAAAGTTATGAACAGAATCGGTGACAAAGGGCAACCTTGGCGGAGTCCAAGCCTCACCGGAAACGAGTCCGACTTACTGCTGGCAATGCGGACCAAGCTTTGACACCGGTCATACAGGGATCTAACAGCCCACATCAAAGGTCCTGGTACCCCATACTCCCGGAGTACCCCCAACAGGACTTCCCGAGGGACACGGTCGAACGTATTCTCCAAGTCCACAAAGCACATGTAGACTGGTTGGACGAATTCCCATGCACCCTCCAGGACCCTGCTGAGGGTGTAGAGCTGGTCCAGTGTTCCACAGCCACGACGAAAACCACACTGCTCTTCCTGAGACCGAGGTTCGACTATCTGACAGACCCTCCTCTCCAGAACCCCCAAATAGACCTTACCAGGGAGGCTTAAGAGTGTGACTCCCCTATAGTTGGAACACACTCTATGGTCCACTTCTTGAATAGGGGACCACCACCAATCCAGTTGAACTGCCCCTCGAATCTCCATGCCCAGGGCCTTACCACCGAGGGGCTTTTTAATCACCTTGGTGACCTCAGCACCAGAGATTGGAGAGCCAAAGGTCCCCAGGCTCCACTTCCTCAGTGGAACACGTGCCTGTGGGATTGAGGAGGTCTTCAAAGTACTCTGCCCATTGACCCACAATGTCCCTTGTGACCACAGCTCTGCTAAGCTGCCTCGACAATGGAGGAGCAGAATATGGCCCACTCGGACTCAATGTCCCCCACCTCCCCCGGAACGTGTCTGAAGCTCTCCCTGAGGTGGGAGTTGAAGCTCTGCCTAAAGAGCGGAGAGCCTCAAGATTCGTTTGGGTCTGCCAGGTCTGACCAGCATCCTCCCCCACCATCGGAGTCAGGTCACCACCAGGTAGTGGCCAGTGGAAAGCTCCGCTCCCCTCTTCACCCGAGTGTCCAAAACAGGCGGCCGCAGATCAGATGACATGACAACAAAGTCGTCTTCTACTTCCACATCTCTGCCTGCACTGACGCTTTTCTCCTAAGCTCCCTGCTTGCTTGGATTCTTTTACTCCTAACTTTTTATTTCTTTGCCATAATTATGGAAATATTGGACTAAAACTACTTCTTACCAGCGACTCCCAAGGATTATTGTTATTTAAAAAATTTTTTCTATAGGATTTTGATGTTTTTATAATCGAACTCGAAAGCAGGACAAGTTGACGCCAGCTAATCAGTACAAAATGCCTCCCTTCACCACAGAGAACTTCGACAAACGTTTACAGAAATTGGCTGTTTTGGAGATGAAAATCCATGGACTAGAAGTGAATGTGGAGGTGAATATGAGGTACAACGATGATTCAACTCTGCCTGTGATCCCAAACAGTGACAGCCAGCTCAACAACTCAGCCGTCAATCAGAACACTGAGAATAAACCAACCGGCAGATCCCCCTGGCATGTTTTAGGGACATGCCCAAAAAATCAAGGTGGACGACTCACTGGAAGATCTCAGCAATTAAATAAATTAGAATGGCCAGAATTACAGAGAAATGCCCCCGTTTCCCCTGGGAAAAGGAGACTTTGACAGCGAGCTGCTGTCATAACAACTGATAAGAGTGAGACAGCTGGAAATAATGGAGTTCTTCTCCAGAACAGATTTGCTCCACTACAGAATGAAAACCAGGAAAATGATCCATCTTCTGAGAACAATAAAAGGTTTGAGAACAACCTTCATTCTAAACAGTTTTCTCCTAAGCTGCCAGAGAAAAAGCGCCTCACCAGACCAAGAACCCTAATAGTGGACAACACAGCTGTGGATGGGATTAAAAACTTCTGCAACAAGAAAAACACAGAAGTTCTGATTGGTACCAGTAACGTGGTCTCTGATATCTCAGAGAATATTCTGGCAATCACAGAAAAGCGCCCGTCTCTAGAAAACCTTAATATACACTGTGGAGCCATGGATGACATGGCTAAGAAAAAATCAGAAAGACTGAAGGAGGATTTCACTCGTTTTCTGAATTCAATTCAATTCAATTCAGTTTATTTATATAGCGCCAATTCACAACACATGTCGTCTCAAGGCTCTTCACAACAGTCAGGTTCATACATTCCAATTAATCCTAATCATTGAACAGTTCAGTCAGATTCAGTTATTTATTCAAATTGGATAAAAAGTTTTTCTATCTAAGGAAACCCAGCAGATTGCATCCAGTCAGTGACTTGCAGCATTCACTCCTCCTGGATGAGCATGTAGAGACAGTGGACAGTCACTGGTGTTGACTTTGCAGCAATCCCTCATACTGAGCATGCATGTAGCGACAGTGGAGAGGAAAAACTCCCTTTTAACAGGAAGAAACCTCCAGCAGAACCAGAACCAGAACCAGGCTCAGTGTGAGCGGCCATCTGCCACGACCGACTGGGGGTTTGAGAGAACAGAGCAGAGACAGAAAAAGAACACAGAAGCACTGATCCAGGAGTACTTTCTATGGGAAGGAAAAGTAAATGTTAATGGATGTAGCTCCTTTAGTCGTTTCATCTAGAAAGAAAGAACAGATAAACTCTGATCCAGTTTTTAAGGATAGAGTCTGAAAGAGAGCAGATAGAGTTAGTCACAGTAGAAGCTCAGTCAGTAGCCATGTCTAGGAGAGAGAAAGGGTTAAACATTAAAGACAGGGCTATGTGGATCATCTGTAGAAGGTGAGCATTAAGTTGTTGCCAGCAGAAGCTTGGACGATGCCCCTCTCCAGAAAGGTGTCACAGGTAGACACAGAGCCAGGCCAGGTGTAGCTTCTAGGAAGAGAAAAGGGAGAACAAAGTTAAAAGCTGAAATAACAGCAAACAATGCAAAATTGGAGAGTAGTATGAGAATGTAGCGAAGAGGGTGAAAGTGGTCATTATGTTCTTCAGCAGCCTAAGCCTATAGCAGCATAACTACACATATGCAAAATTGGAGGGTAGTGTGAATATTGTTGGAGGTCTCAATATCAAGGTGTTTCTCAGGGGACCCTTTGCACCGATTTTCTGTGGAGATGAGGTTTTTTCCAGACTTCTGATGATTAATAAGTGGTTGAAAAAAACATGTACCACCACACTTGTAAACTTCATCGACAACTTTAATATTTTTTGGGAAAAAAGATAACTCTTCAAGCAAGATGGTTTCTGTTTGAAGAAGTCAGGAGTCAGACGTCTCACATCTAATCTCTTCTATTCAGTAAATAATCCGCCAGCAGCTTCGACCTTCAGCAGAGAACATGGAGTATCAACAACAATGATAACGCTGCCTCCAACAGCTCCAGCAGAAACAATCAGCCAGTTGGCTGAGAAAGAGAGGTCATCACAAAAGGTCTCCCCGTCGAAATCCACAGGAGAAGTGGACCCCCCCATTATACCCCCCTCAAACCCAGACCCAGACCACACAGAACTCTCCCATCTCCCCACTGAGCCGCTTTTTGCTTTACTGGATTCTGATAATATGAAAGGAGCTCTAAGATCAGGACCCAAATGGTTCTGACATCTTCTCCATTCAACACCCCCCGTGGCCGAGGCCCTGCTACTAAACCAACATCTTCCAAATGCCGCAGACCTCCACCACCTCCTAATCTATCTCCTCCTAATCAGGACCTTCAAATCACTTCTCTGTGATACAGTCTGGGCCCCAGTGGTAACTCTATCAGAAATGATCATCTCCAGGAAAAACCTGGGCCCCTAATAGGAGATAGTTGTAAAATCTCTGTGCTTATATGTGACAGAAAGAACAAAGCTAAAAGGATAAGAGACAGTAATAAACAATCAATGAAAGCCATAAACTGTCAGGTACAACCAGACACAGAGTTAATATCAGCAACTAAGTCATATAAACTGGCTTTATTGAACATTAGATCTTTGTCAGGAAAATCATTTTTAATCAATTACTTCATTACTGACCACGATCTTAATGTTCTGTTTTTAACAGAAACACGGTTACATGAATTTAATGAAGCTCCCATTCTGATAGAGGCGACGCCTCCAAACTACAATTTTCTTTGTGAGAGCAGACAGCAAAGAAAAGGTGGAGGGGCCACTTTGTTTAAAGATTTATTACAGGGTAAAAAAGTATTTCTTTCCTTAAGAAAGCTTTGCCTGTAATAACATCTGATTTAACACAAATAATAAACACGTCCCTTTTGTCAGGTGTTTTCCTCCAGGCCCTAAAAACAGCAAATATCAAACCTCTATAGAAAAAGAGCAACTTGGACAAGCTGCTACTACAGAACTACAGGCCTATCTCAAACCTCCTCTTCATCAGTAAGATTATTGAAAAATCTGTGTTTCAAGAGTTAAACAACTTCCTAACAACAACCAACCGCTTCGATGTCTTCCAGTCAGGCTTCCTGCTCACCACAGTACAGAGACTGCTCTTGTCAAGGTGTTCAATAACATCCGTATAAATGCAGACTGTGGAAAAACCACGGTGCTGGTATTATTGGACCTTAGTGCAGCATTCAACACTGTTGATCACTCCATTTTATTAGAACGCCTGGAAAACTGGGTCGGCCTTTCTGGTACAGCACTCAACTGGTTTAAATCCTACTTAAAGGACAGAGACTTTTTTGTGTCAGTAGGTAACTTTACATCAGAGAGCACAAAAATCACATGTGGCGTTCCCCAAGGGTCCATCTTAGGGCCCCTCCTATTCAATATCTACATGCTCCCTCTAACTTAGATTTTAATAAACAACAACGTAAGTTATCATAACTATGCAGACGACACACAGCTATACGTTACGATGTCACCAGGTGACCTTGAACCCATTCAAGCGCTGGGTAAAAGCTTAGAAGAAATCAATGCATGGATGGGCCTAAATGTTCTTCAGCTGAATCAAAACAAAACTGAAGTAATAATCTTTGGACCAAAGGAAGAGCGTTTAAAAGTTAGCACCCAGCTTCAGTTAATACAGCTAGAAACCAGCAGTCAGGCTGGAAACCTGGGTGTAGTGATGGACTCAGACCTGAACCTTCAGAGGAACATAAAGACAGTAACTAGGTTGACCTTCTATCACCTAAAGAACATCTCCAGGATTAAAGGACTAATGTCTCAGCAGGACCTTGAAAAACTAATTCATGCGTTCATCTTTAGTAGAATTGATTACTGCAACGGTGTCTTCGCAGGTCTGCCTAAAAAGTGGATCAGACAGCTGCAGTTGATCCAGAACGCTGCTGCCTGCATCCTCACTAGAACTAAGAAAGTGGACCACATCAGCCCGGTTCTAAAGTCCCTACACTGGTTCCCTGTAGCTCAGAGAATAGACTTTAAAATACTTCTGTTAGTCTATAAATCACTGAATGGCTTAGCACCAAAATACATTACAGACTTGTTGTCAGTGGATCAACCACCCAGACCTCTCAGGTCTTCTGGCTCAAATCTACTCTGCAGAACCAGAACCAGAACCAAACATGGAGAAGCAGCTTTTAGTTCTCATGCTCCACTAATCTGGAATAAACTCCCAGAAAACTGGAAAAGTGCCGAAAAGTTGCTTTAAATCAAGATTAAAAACTTATTTGTTTAGAGTGGCCTTTGACTGGGCCATCCAAACATTATTAGTAAAGTTTTCAGTCCAATTTTCCTTTCATTTTCTTATCCATCATTCCATTCTCTTTATTTTTTCAGTTACACCTGTTATTTGATTTTCTGTATCATTGTAATGTTTTTCCTTATGTACAGCGCCTTGAGTGCCTTGTTGCTGAAAGCGCTATATAAATAAAAAAAATAAAATCATTGAACTGCGGCCTAGGGTGTCCTGGTGCCAAGAGCACACATGGACAACCTTATGCTTGAACATGGTGTTAGTTATGGACAATCCATGACGAGCACAGAAGTCCAATAACAAAACACCCCTTGGGTTCAGAACGGGAGGGCCATTCCTCCCAACCACACCTCCAGGTGTCACTTTCATTGCCAACGTGAGCGTACAAGTCCCCCAGCAGAACAAGGGAGTTCCCCAGAGGGGCGCTCTCCAACACCTCCTCCAAGGACTCCAAAAAGGTTGGGTAGTCTGAACTGCTGTTTAACAACAGTCAGAACCCATCCCCTCACCCGTAGGTGGAGGGTAGTTACCCTCTCCTTCACCGGGGTGAACCCCAACAAACAGGCGCCGAGATGGAGGGCAACAAGTATGCTCGGCGCCTCTCACCAAGGTAACTCCAGAGTAGAAGTGTCCAACCCCTCTCACGGAGACTGGTTCCAGAGCCAGAGCCGTGCGTCGAGGTGAGCCCGACTATTTCTAGCTGGAACCTCTCTACCTCGCACATAAACTCAGGCTCCTTCCCCACCAGGGAGGTGACATTCCATGTCCCAAGAGGCAGCTTCTGCAGCCGAGGATCAGACTCCCAAGGTCTCCACCTTTGGCTGCCACCCATACCACATTGCACCTGACCCCTTTGGCCCCACCCACAGGAGGTGAGCTCTTCGGGCTGTGCCTGGCCACCAGGCGCTCGCCAGTGTGCCCCACCTCCAGGCCTGGCACTGGAGTGTAAATTCTATTACAACATTTGAACATGGCACAAAGTGCACCGGTCAATGTACGGCACATAGGCTTAAAGCTTTAAAACCAATACCTGTGAGGCTCCAGTTCATGTCCGCTAACTGCACTCCACACAAATAAAAATGGAATTGTGGTTTGTTTGGTAGCCAAACATTTTAACTTGATTGACCTGTGCACGTGTAAATGCATTGCGCAATTCGCTGAGTGTATATTGAATGTACATTCTAACATCTGTGGTTAGATAAGCTCGAACCGTTTTGATATGAGGAGAAATTAAATGCATGTACGGGAACTGGGAACACTTAATGTGCACAGAAGCAGACCAGGAGACCTGCTGGGTCTACTGGGTATAATCTACATATGCATGAGAGTCTGTCTGTTTTTTTTTTTATCCTCTTTTACTACACTGCACTGTAACCATTATCAAATAGAAATAGAAGCAAATGTTTTATTAAATAATCACAAAACAATGAGAGGTAGAGATCAGTCTAATTTTGATTGATTCTAGAAATTCTAGAATTGCGCCGCTCAAGGTGGCAGCAGGTTGGAGTAACTCTGTTACTTTTGATTCTGATTTATTCTTTTTTGGGAACTATTCCTCTTGAGGTGGATACAGTTGATTTTTTTTTTGGACGACAGTCCTCTCCGGTGTCAGATGCTGTGTAGCTTGGAGGATTTTTCCTAATACTTTCTATTTTTGGACATTTGTTATGATGCATTGCCATGGCAACGGGGTTGTTTCTTACAACTGGGAGCAGCTGATTAATATGTCAAAAGCTCAAATAATACTTCAACTACAACCCCAAATCCCTGATGAGTTGAAAATGTCAAGGACCCATACATCTCTACAGCAAGACCTCCTCTAGGCAAATTAGATCACAATCTTGTTTTTCTCTGCTCGAAATATAAGCCCCTTGTTCAGAGACAACCTGTAATAAAGAGGACTGTGAGAAAATGGTCACATGAAGCTGAAGAAGCTCTGCAAGGTTGCTTTGAGGCTACAGACTGGGATGCACTGTGCCAGCCACATGGAGAGGACATCAATGCCACGACTGAATGTGTAACCGACTATATAAACTTCTGTGTGAATAACATCATCCCCACCAGAACCGTGAGATGCTTCCCCAATAACAAACTTTGGATCACCAGTGACCTGAAGGACCTGCTTAACAAGAAAAAAAGAGCCTTCAGAGAGGGAGACAGAGAATTATTGAGGAGTTTACAGAAGCAACTTAAAGTCAAGATAAGAGAGCAAGGAGGTGTACAAGAAGAAGCTGGAGAGCAAGCTCCAGCAAAACAATATCAGAGATGAGTGGACAGGGATGAAGAAGATCACAGGCTTCAAGCAGAAGGATGATCAGACCGATGGAGGTCTGGACAGAGCCAATGAACTGAACACATTCTTCAATAGGTTCAGTTCAGAAACAAGCTTCGCATCCTCCTCTCCTGCTCACAGCCAAACAGACATTCCACCTTCCTTTGACCCACAGCTGTCCAGTAACACCTCACATTTTTTATCTTCATCCTGAGCCATGGACCCTTCTGCTTCTACATGTTTGCCTTCAACCATATCAGAAGATGCTGATAATACCTTTGCTTCCCCCTTCCACCTGTGTGTCTCAAGAAGTCAGGTGAAGATGCAACTGGAGAGACTGAATAGGAATAAGGCTGCAGGTCCAGATCATGTCAGCCCTAGAGTCCTGAAGGTCTGTGCAGAGCAGCTCTGTGGGATTCTGCAGCACCTCTTCAACCTTAGCCTGGCCCAGAAGAAGGTTCCGGTGTTGTGGAAGACCTCCTGTCTTGTTCCGGTACCAAAGAAAACTCACCCATCAGTCCTCAATGACTATAGACCTGTTGCCCTGACATCTCACATCATGAAGGTCCTAGAGAGACTCCTGTTGGCCCACCTGAGTAAGCAAACAGTAAACCATCAGGACCCCCTTCAGTTTGCTTATTGCTGTGGAGTTGGAGTTGAAGATGCCATCAAACACCTGCTTCAACAAACCCACTGTCATCTGGACAAAGCCAGCAGCTCTGTGAGGATCATGTTCTTTGATTTCTCCAGTGCATTTAATACAATCCAACCTGATTTACTTTGTCAGAAACTCCAGAAGACTCAGGTGGAGGCCTCAACAATCTCCTAGATCAAAGACTACCTGACAAACAGACCACAGTTTGTGAGACTGAAGGGTTGTGAGTCTAACCAGGTAGTCAGCAGCACAGGAGCACCACAGGGGACTGTACTCTCACCATTCCTCTTCACTCTGAACACCTCAGACTTCCAGTACAAGACAGACTCCTGTCATCTGCAGAAATACTCGGATGATTCTGCAGTTGTGGGGTGGATCAGAGATGGACAAGAAGCTGAGTACAGGAAGGTGGTGGACCGCTTTGTGGCCTGGTGTGGAAACAATCATCTCATTTTGAACGTGACTAAAACAAAGGAGATGATTGTAGATTTTAAGAGAAACAGGAATAAGTCAAAAACTATTTCTATCATGGGAGAAGAAGTGGAGGTGGTGGAGGAGTATAAATACCTCGGTGTTCACCTGGACAACAGACTAGAGTGGAGATGCAACTGTGAAGCCATCTACAAGAAGGGACAGAGCAGACTGTACTTCTTGAGGAAGCTTAGGTCCTTCAGTGTTTGCAGCAAGATGCTGCATATCTTCTATAAGTATGTTGTGGAGAGTCTGATCTCTTCTGCTATCATCTGCTGGGGAAGCAGCATCAGAACCAGGGACTTAAAAAAGCTCAACAAGCTGATAAAAAAGGCTGGTTCTGTTCTGGGGACTCCTCTGGAACCTCTGGAGAACATTGTGGAAAGACAGATTCTTCATAAAATGAAAAACATTATGGAGAACCCTGAGCATCCTCTTCATCAGACTGTCCTACAACAGAGTGTCTTCAATCAAAGGCTTCTTCAGATCTGCTGTAAGACGGAGCGCTACAGGAGATCTTTCCTGCCCACAGCCATCAGCATCTACAACGGCTCTTTGAGGAAACCTTCATGATATGAGCTACAACATTTAATTTCCCTTTGAATTAATAAAGCATTTTTTAAATGAATTGAATTTTAAACATAAGCAAGAAGGTGGTGGAATACGTTAACACTGCTAAACATCAACATGACAAGAACGGTTCTATGACATCACAAACACCACATGATGTCACAAAAGTTCCTTTGATGTCCAAGTCTATGCATGACACGTGTTGCAATTCTCGTCACAGTTCCTGGAATTACAGAGGTCAGAGCACGTACACAAAGCTTTTAGACTGTCTTGGAGATTTCCATTGATTTTTCCACACAGTTTTGAGAAAAATGTCAAACCACATGAAAAGATCCCACAGGAAGGGATTGCATTCCCAGGAGAGTGGATGGAGGCACCAGCAAAACCAGGAGGGCTGGGTTCAGGGTAGAGGTTTTCTGTGTGGTAATTATTTTGAGATGGAAATTAACAGACTTGAATATCTTTTGGATGTGGAAAGAGCCAAACTTAAGGAAGAGCAGTGGAAAGTGAAAGATTTGGCAAATGAATTGCAAGATACAAAACTCCAGCTGCAAGAGCAGAAGAACGTAACTGCAGCTAAGACGCAGACTATGACTCAGGAATCTTTCGATCAGAAAATCGAGCAGGGCCGAAAGCTCCTTGGCACCTTGAGAGTTGATAAAGAAGCTTTGCGTCAACAAAAACATCAGATGGTTATTTCTCTGCAAATCGATTCGGTGCAGCACAAGATTTCTAGTCAGGAAACCATCTCCAAGAACGAGATGGACATATCTATGTTGAGACAGGAAATTCAAACATTACAGAGGGAGCTAACCAGGGAAAGACAAAACAACTCCAAGAAAGCAACGAATGAGACCAATAATGAGAAGGTCCATAAACTGGAGAAGATAGAAACCACTGAGTTAATGTTTGAAGACTCAAAGGTCCATTTTAAGAGTGAGCTTGAAGAAGAAAGGGCTTCACACAGGGAAATGATTTCTAAGTATGAAAAGGATGCAGCTGCTCTGGAAGGACAGGCAGAAACTTTAAAGCAAGAACTGAGTAAGGAGAAACAGCTTCATTCACAGACGTGGATGATTTTAAAGAACCTGAAAGCTGAGAACAAAGCTCTCCATCAAGAAATGGCTCAGAAAATCACAAGCCTGCAAGAAGCCTATGAGGAGACAGACACACGTCTTCAGGGGGAGCTGCAGGAAGCCAAATTTTCCCACCGAGAAATCACCTCCAAATACGAGACCGAGATCTTCATGTTGAAAGTAGAGGTGGACTCTTTAAAGCAGGAGTTAAATACAAACATAGAAAGTGATTCCAAGAAAGCCATCAAGCAATTTAACGTCCTGAATAAGAGTATCGTTCAAAACATGGAGAAGATGTTAGACTCCCTTCAACAAACACCTGAAGACACAGAAACTTGTTTCCAGGAGGCTCTAGACCAAGTTAGGGCTTCACAGCAGAATGCCATCAGAAAGTATCAAGAGGAGGCTCTTATTTTGAAAGAAGAGACAAAAACATTAAAACAAGAGCTGGGTGAGGAAAGAGAAGCTCATTCACAGACGTCAGTGACCAATCTTCAGGTCATTAACAATCTGGAATCTGAGAACGAAGCTCTCCGTCAGGAAATGGCTCAGAAAATAACATGCATGCAACAAACATCTAAAGATAGGGAGACCGTTTTGCAGAAAGAGCTGGAACAATTCAAAGTTTCCTACCAGGAAATCAGCAGTGTGTACAAAACAGATATTCTTAGCCTGCAAGAACAATTGGAAATATTAGAGCAGAACCTCAACAATGAGAAAGAAGCTCGTTCAAAGAAATCAGCAGAGAATCTTCAGCTTGTTAGCCAGCTAACAGCTGAGAAGGATGTGCTCCAGCAAGAGGCTGCAGTCCTCAAACAAACATGCTCCAACAATGAAATCAGGTATAAAGCTGAGCTGGAGACTTTGGAAAGCAGGCTTCAGATCCAGATTGCACTAAACGATCAGCTCTCTGCAGAGGTGAAAGACAGAGATGAGAAAACTGTTGCACTCATTGAGAAGGACGTCCCACAGACAAAAAAGAAGAGCCTTTGGAAAAGGTTGCGCCACTCTCTGAGTTTGAGGAAAACAGAAAAATTGAAAAAGAAAAAGTCCACATCAGAGAAAAGTGTCTGTAGCCTTTTTCAAAGGCGAAAACCCATTTGAGTTGTGCGAGGGTGTGTGTAGTAGGTTTTGCATGTGAAAGAGTGGCAATAACTTTCTCTGAATGCAAAACATCCCAAATTTATAAAAAAACAGGGCAGCATGGTGGAGCATTAATTATCTGTAGCCTCACAGAAATCTCCCCATGCTGTGTGGGTTTTCCCCGGGTGCTCCGGTTTCCCCCCACCCAGATCAAATGCATCTTTTTGGTTAATTGGCTTTTGCAATATGTTGTATCTGTGAATTGTTCCTTTCCACAGAGTTGCCACCTTGTCATGGTGGAGAGAGGTGCTTGCACCAATAGTCCAGAGATCGATGCCTGCTTGAGCAAAGTATTTCATTTCAAATGTATTATCTAAGTCACCAGCATCCTGCCTTTTCACGGGCCACTCATGCAATACGGAACACCATGTTTGGCATTACTTTCCTTCCTCTTGGAAGGACATGTCTTTCTTTTATGACAATTTCATTATTAATTCTGCTGACAGTCAGCTCTACACAGACGCAGTGGCCTCCATAGACTTCAGCAGTGACAGATGGTTCATCTCTAAGTGGTTCCCCAAGTTTAGATTTCTCCATCCAGTTGATTTTGCCTTCATTGACTCTTTATAAGCCTTCCCCATCATCACAGCAATCCTTTGGGGGCATGAATGTTAAAAAAGTAAATCATCATCCGCATTTCCAATACAGCAGTGATAGAAATCAGTAAAAGACTCAGAAACATATCCAACTGTAGCCCCTCCCTTTCCTGCAGTTATCTTCAACAGACTCCCCAGTTAGTCAAACTCTCCAAAGCTTCTCTGGAAGCCATCCTCAACAGCCTCGCTCCTCGCACTCTGTCGACTTACTTGTTAGACTGAAACCAACTGCACTTCCCCTCTGGATCCCATGTCCATCTGTCATACTCATTGCCATGTTAAATGATTTAAAGAGCAACGACCCTCAGCCATCACTCAACCACTTTCTACCACTTACATCAAATCTCCTCTGTTGTTGCATCCTCACGCTGTGCTTTGCTAACCTTATTTGGCTTCCAACGGGGCGAACTCTAAGCACTGTAGCCTGTAGGAAGCCAAATAAGGGGTTGTGATTATGAATCTGAGAATATTATTTAATATTTAATATTAATATTTTATCAAATAATATTTGGGTCTGTTAAGGGTTGTCCTGTGAATACCAACCCAGTAAGGCGATGGTATTAGGACAAAATAGAAAGGTGTGAGACGAGCTCTGACATTATTGAACAGCATAAACTCTGCACATATATGGAATAAATTCACACAATTTATTAAAATACAAGAATTTATTAACAAAAATAAGTCAAGTCAAAGTCAAACATATTTCAATCAATAAACTCTTTACTTTGCTAAAACAATCCAACTAAACTACCAAGCAGAATGAAAGAATAATTAAGACTAATGGACTATGTACAATATAAACAAGTTGATTAAAGATGATTGGAAATTATGACCAAAAAGAGTGATGCAACATTACCATGCAATGTTTATGTTTGAGAACCCAGGATTATCTTGAAGAATCTGGAAATGAAGTTAAGTTAGTCTTGGAACCAACTTAGGAAATAATCAGCAAACCTTTAGACAACCCTTCACAATGCAAGATCAGATAAAATATTATTTTAATAAAATGTTTTAAAGAATGATCTGCTGAATAAAACCAACCTTCTGGATGATCATTTCTCAACGGTGTCTAATTAGCTGCCTTTATTTATTAAAATAATTGTTGGAATAATTGAATATAGATTTATCTTATATTTTCTCCTATTCTTTAACTTGACTATTTGATCTTATAACCTTTCATAATGTATGTGTGAGTAAAGGATGTGTGAGTTTGTCTGCAGGATAATAAATGGAGCTGAACTAGCAGAGAAGGAAGCAGTCCAGTTGAGGAGGTCATAAAGATGAAGGCTGATTACACTCAACAAAAAGTCACAACTGACCCTACAAGTTGGAGGAGACTGTGGGAAATGTGTTGTTAATGTATAAAGCTGTTTATGACCTGTTTACGATGTAGTTGTTGTTTTCCCCCATCCTTTAGAGAACAATGTTTTATGTAAACTAGGGACCCCCGAAAGACAATAAAAAGAGGAGGCGGTCGGATAGGCTTCAGAGCGGTGCGAGATCTGTAACTGAGCAAATCCTGACTGTTTCTCCTCGCAAAGCGAGTAAAAGGAACTAATACTTTGTCTCTCTTTTCTTTTTGTGATGTTAATAAATATTGTTAGGTTGATTAAACCTGACAATAATATTTAAAGAAATATTATTAAGGGAATATTTTGGAAACGAGTCAAATCTTTCTGGAGAAATGAGGCTTAATGGTGTTTTCTTAGTCATCAAATCTAGTAAATGATGTTCAGGGACTATTATTCACTAGCTTGAAACTAACAACTTTTCTGTTAAATACTCTTTAGTAGCAAGCACGTGTTCTTACCAGTTAGCCGTTAAGCTAACAAAAGAAGCTAATAGCTTAGCACCAGAATCAACACATACCTTTAAAATACCAGGGTTAATAAAAGGGTTAAAATGCATAAGCGTGGACGGTGCGTTATGATCAATGTTCTGTTTAAAATCACCCTTTAAATAAAGTTTGACTTAACTTTAAAAACATATGTAACCCAGTGTGTCCCTCTGTGCGTCCGTAGCTTGTGGAAGACACTCCCTGAACTCTGCGTTGTGTTTTAGATGTAGGTGAGGTGTGTTTCCAGGCGGAAACAGAGGCACCAGACACAGGATTCTGCGTTGTGTTTTAGATGTAGGTGAGGTGTGTTTCCAGGCGGAAACAGAGGCACCAGACACAGGATTCTGCGTTGTGTTTTAGATGTAGGTGAGGTGTGTTTCCAGGCGGAAACAGAGGCACCAGACACAGGATTCTGCGTTGTGTTTTAGATGTAGGTGAGGTGTGTTTCCAGGCGGAAACAGAGGCACCAGACACAGGATTCTGCGTTGTGTTTTAGATGTAGGTGAGGTGTGTTCCAGGCGGAAACAGAGGCACCAGACACAGGATTCTGCGTTGTTTTAGATGTAGGTGAGGTGTGTTTCCAGGCGAAAACAGAGGCACCAGACACAGGATTCTGCGTTGTGTTTTAGATGTAGGTGAGGTGTGTTTCCAGGCGAAAACAGAGGCACCAGACACAGGATTCTGCGTTGTGTTTTAGATGTAGGTGAGGTGTGTTCCAGGCGGAAACAGAGGCACCAGACACAGGATTCTGCGTTGTGTTTTAGATGTAGGTGAGGTGTGTTTCCAGGCGAAAACAGAGGCACCAGACACAGGATTCTGCGTTGTGTTTTAGATGTAGGTGAGGTGTGTTTCCAGGCGGAAACAGAGGCACCAGACACAGGATTCTGCGTTGTGTTTTAGATGTAGGTGAGGTGTGTTTCCAGGCGGAAACAGAGGCACCAGACACAGGATTCTGCGTTGTGTTTTAGATGTAGGTGAGGTGTGTTTCCAGGCGGAAACAGAGGCACCAGACACAGGATTCTGCGTTGTTTTAGATGTAGGTGAGGTGTGTTTCCAGGCGAAAACAGAGGCACCAGACACAGGATTCTGCGTTGTGTTTTAGATGTAGGTGAGGTGTGTTTCCAGGCGGAAACAGAGGCACCAGACACAGGATTCTGCGTTGTGTTTTAGATGTAGGTGAGGTGTGTTTCCAGGCGGAAACAGAGGCACCAGACACAGGATTCTGCGTTGTGTTTTAGATGTAGGTGAGGTGTGTTCCAGGCGGAAACAGAGGCACCAGACACAGGATTCTGCGTTGTGTTTTAGATGTAGGTGAGGTGTGTTTCCAGGCGGAAACAGAGGCAACAGACACAGGATTCTGCGTTGTGTTTTAGATGTAGGTGAGGTGTGTTCCAGGCGGAAACAGAGGCACCAGACACAGGATTCTGCGTTGTGTTTTAGATGTAGGTGAGGTGTGTTTCCAGGCGGAAACAGAGGCACCAGACACAGGATTCTGCGTTGTGTTTTAGATGTAGGTGAGGTGTGTTTCCAGGCGAAAACAGAGGCACCAGACACAGGATTCTGCGTTGTTTTAGATGTAGGTGAGGTGTGTTTCCAGGCGGAAACAGAGGCACCAGACACAGGATTCTGCGTTGTGTTTTAGATGTAGGTGAGGTGTGTTTCCAGGCGGAAACAGAGGCACCAGACACAGGATTCTGCGTTGTGTTTTAGATGTAGGTGAGGTGTGTTCCAGGCGGAAACAGAGGCACCAGACACAGGATTCTGCGTTGTGTTTTAGATGTAGGTGAGGTGTGTTTCCAGGCGGAAACAGAGGCACCAGACACAGGATTCTGCGTTGTGTTTTAGATGTAGGTGAGGTGTGTTTCCAGGCGGAAACAGAGGCACCAGACACAGGATTCTGCGTTGTGTTTTAGATGTAGGTGAGGTGTGTTTCCAGGCGGAAACAGAGGCACCAGACACAGGATTCTGCGTTGTGTTTTAGATGTAGGTGAGGTGTGTTTCCAGGCGGAAACAGAGGCACCAGACACAGGATTCTGCGTTGTGTTTTAGATGTAGGTGAGGTGTGTTCCAGGCGGAAACAGAGGCACCAGACACAGGATTCTGCGTTGTTTTAGATGTAGGTGAGGTGTGTTTCCAGGCGAAAACAGAGGCACCAGACACAGGATTCTGCGTTGTGTTTTAGATGTAGGTGAGGTGTGTTTCCAGGCGGAAACAGAGGCACCAGACACAGGATTCTGCGTTGTGTTTTAGATGTAGGTGAGGTGTGTTTCCAGGCGGAAACAGAGGCAACAGACACAGGATTCTGCGTTGTGTTTTAGATGTAGGTGAGGTGTGTTTCCAGGCGGAAAACAGAGGCAACAGACACAGGATTCTGCGTTGTGTTTTAGATGTAGGTGAGGTGTGTTTCCAGGCGGAAACAGAGGCACCAGACACAGGATTCTGCGTTGTGTTTTAGATGTAGTGAGGTGTGTTTCCAGGCGGAAACAGAGGCACCAGACACAGGATTCTGCGTTGTGTTAGATGTAGGTGAGGTGTGTTTCCAGGCGAAAACAGAGGCACCAGACACAGGATTCTGCGTTGTGTTTTAGATGTAGGTGAGGTGTGTTTCCAGGCGGAAACAGAGGCACCAGACACAGGATTCTGCGTTGTGTTTTAGATGTAGGTGAGGTGTGTTTCCAGGCGGAAACAGAGGCAACAGACACAGGATTCTGCGTTGTGTTTTAGATGTAGGTGAGGTGTGTTCCAGGCGGAAACAGAGGCACCAGACACAGGATTCTGCGTTGTGTTTTAGATGTAGGTGAGGTGTGTTTCCAGGCGGAATCAGAGGCACCAGACACAGGTTTCTGCGTTGTGTTTTAGATGTAGGTGAGGTGTGTTCCAGGCGGAAACAGAGGCACCAGACACAGGATTCTGCGTTGTTTTAGATGTAGGTGAGGTGTGTTTCCAGGCGAAAACAGAGGCACCAGACACAGGATTCTGCGTTGTGTTTTAGATGTAGGTGAGGTGTGTTTCCAGGCGGAAACAGAGGCAACAGACACAGGATTCTGCGTTGTGTTTTAGATGTAGGTGAGGTGTGTTCCAGGCGGAAACAGAGGCACCAGACACAGGATTCTGCGTTGTGTTTTAGATGTAGGTGAGGTGTGTTTCCAGGCGGAAACAGAGGCACCAGACACAGGATTCTGCGTTGTGTTTTAGATGTAGGTGAGGTGTGTTTCCAGGCGGAAACAGAGGCACCAGACACAGGATTCTGCGTTGTGTTTTAGATGTAGGTGAGGTGTGTTTCCAGGCGGAAACAGAGGCACCAGACACAGGATTCTGCGTTGTGTTTTAGATGTAGGTGAGGTGTGTTCCAGGCGGAAACAGAGGCACCAGACACAGGATTCTGCGTTGTTTTAGATGTAGGTGAGGTGTGTTTCCAGGCGGAAACAGAGGCACCAGACACAGGATTCTGCGTTGTGTTTTAGATGTAGGTGAGGTGTGTTTCCAGGCGGAAACAGAGGCACCAGACACAGGATTCTGCGTTGTGTTTTAGATGTAGGTGAGGTGTGTTTCCAGGCGGAAACAGAGGCACCAGACACAGGATTCTGCGTTGTGTTTTAGATGTAGGTGAGGTGTGTTTCCAGGCGGAAACAGAGGCACCAGACACAGGATTCTGCGTTGTGTTTTAGATGTAGGTGAGGTGTGTTCCAGGCGGAAACAGAGGCACCAGACACAGGATTCTGCGTTGTTTTAGATGTAGGTGAGGTGTGTTTCCAGGCGAAAACAGAGGCACCAGACACAGGATTCTGCGTTGTGTTTTAGATGTAGGTGAGGTGTGTTTCCAGGCGGAAACAGAGGCACCAGACACAGGATTCTGCGTTGTGTTTTAGATGTAGGTGAGGTGTGTTTCCAGGCGGAAACAGAGGCAACAGACACAGGATTCTGCGTTGTGTTTTAGATGTAGGTGAGGTGTGTTTCCAGGCGAAAACAGAGGCAACAGACACAGGATTCTGCGTTGTGTTTTAGATGTAGGTGAGGTGTGTTTCCAGGCGGAAACAGAGGCACCAGACACAGGATTCTGCGTTGTGTTTTAGATGTAGTGAGGTGTGTTTCCAGGCGGAAACAGAGGCACCAGACACAGGATTCTGCGTTGTTTTAGATGTAGGTGAGGTGTGTTTCCAGGCGAAAACAGAGGCACCAGACACAGGATTCTGCGTTGTGTTTTAGATGTAGGTGAGGTGTGTTTCCAGGCGGAAACAGAGGCACCAGACACAGGATTCTGCGTTGTGTTTTAGATGTAGGTGAGGTGTGTTTCCAGGCGGAAACAGAGGCACCAGACACAGGATTCTGCGTTGTGTTTTAGATGTAGTGAGGTGTGTTTCCAGGCGGAAACAGAGGCAACAGACACAGGATTCTGCGTTGTGTTTTAGATGTAGGTGAGGTGTGTTTCCAGGCGGAAACAGAGGCACCAGACACAGGATTCTGCGTTGTGTTTTAGATGTAGGTGAGGTGTGTTTCCAGGCGGAAACAGAGGCACCAGACACAGGATTCTGCGTTGTGTTTTAGATGTAGGTGAGGTGTGTTTCCAGGCGGAAACAGAGGCACCAGACACAGGATTCTGCGTTGTGTTTTAGATGTAGGTGAGGTGTGTTTCCAGGCGGAAACAGAGGCACCAGACACAGGATTCTGCGTTGTGTTTTAGATGTAGGTGAGGTGTGTTTCCAGGCGGAAACAGAGGCACCAGACACAGGATTCTGCGTTGTGTTTTAGATGTAGGTGAGGTGTGTTTCCAGGCGAAAACAGAGGCACCAGACACAGGATTCTGCGTTGTGTTTTAGATGTAGGTGAGGTGTGTTTCCAGGCGGAAACAGAGGCACCAGACACAGGATTCTGCGTTGTGTTTTAGATGTAGGTGAGGTGTGTTTCCAGGCGGAAACAGAGGCACCAGACACAGGATTCTGCGTTGTGTTTTAGATGTAGGTGAGGTGTGTTTCCAGGCGGAAACAGAGGCAACAGACACAGGATTCTGCGTTGTGTTTTAGATGTAGGTGAGGTGTGTTTCCAGGCGGAAACAGAGGCAACAGACACAGGATTCTGCGTTGTGTTTTAGATGTAGGTGAGGTGTGTTTCCAGGCGGAAACAGAGGCACCAGACACAGGATTCTGCGTTGTGTTTTAGATGTAGGTGAGGTGTGTTTCCAGGCGGAAACAGAGGCACCAGACACAGGATTCTGCGTTGTGTTTTAGATGTAGGTGAGGTGTGTTTCCAGGCGGAAACAGAGGCACCAGACACAGGATTCTGCGTTGTGTTTTAGATGTAGGTGAGGTGTGTTTCCAGGCGGAAACAGAGGCAACAGACACAGGATTCTGCGTTGTGGCGAGACCTTGAAGCATTTATTTCCTCCAGTCACTCTTCTTTCACCTTACAGGCAGTAAAAGCAAACTGTGTTTAGCACGTTCAGTCATTTAGAACAAAATAAAACAATAAAATAAAGTAATTGTCTTCTTCAGTTCAACAGCATACAACAGACAATAGTATGCACCCACATTGCACTAACTGTACTTTGTAACAGTGGTTCTTCTAGCGTCATCTTCACCATGTCAAATATCAAGCATAAACACTGCTCTAATATGTGTCTGTGTGATAACTTAAATCTTGTCAATAAAACAGTAGTTTGGTAAACATACATTAACTCAGTTATTTAACCCTTCTAATATCCTAAATAATTAGCTGCATGAACAATATTAAGCACCTATTGGTGTATATTGTATTGTAGTACACAGCAGATGCAGCTTACCTTACACGCAGTAAAAGCAAACTGTGTAGGATATGGTAGCTTTCGCGGCAAAACCTCAGAGCTACGGTGTCCCTACTAGGACAAACATCCCAGAACTGCTGCATTTCCAAAGAACACCCACAGAACAACAGCACCATCTGTTGGAATATTTATGTCACTATCTTACACATACAAAGAACACAAACCGGGCACGTGTGCTGCAGATAGCCTGCTAGCACTAAGATAGCTGAGTTCAACACAAACAAAACTTCATAGAATGAAAACGTTCGGATTATTTCATCCTAACTGTTAATCTGTCTCTGCCCAAAACACCTAACCTCATGAATTGTGGTGAGGAAACGTTGTCCAAGGGGCGAAGTTTGAAGAGACGGTCAACAAGCGGTTAGCTATCAGCTAACCTGACCTCCGGAGCTGTGGCTTGAAAGATGGCTCGTTCTGTCCATCAACCAGCTGTTCATTACCGTAAACACAGCGGTGCAGCTTCTCTACTGGGGATTTCTCTGCGACACAGTTTTGCTTCTGTGGGGGCTTCGGAGAGAAAAGGTAAGCAACTCTTATACCTTAATTTCCCCTCTTTATGAATGAAATCACCAGATACACAAGCAGTGCTTCACTCATACTTATCTTGTGCAGATGATCAATGATCTTATGACACTCTTGGATCCAGTTTGAAGAGTTTATGTCTGTTTGCCAGCAAAGAGACATCAGCACGCTTTGTTCCCCTCCTATCCCGATGAACACCGGTGTGGAAGAGAAAGACTTGTGGGAAGGTGGGGGTTTTATGCGGGCAGTGGCACCATGGGGAGTCCTCTGTTACCTCCCCTTCCTCCTTCTGAAGTTGTGCTGAAAGTCTGTTAAATGCAATTTATTTTGAAAGTTCCAGAAAAGTCTGTACCGGAGTTTAATGTTGAAATCCATGGCTGTGGGTCCCAACAAAGGCTAGCAGAAACATGGGCTCTAGAGTCAGGTCCATGGAAGGAGATGAATAGCTGAAGCTCAGACTTCACACCATCTTCATCCAGGCATAACCCTTCTTTTCATACTTGCAGTTCAGATATCTCCATAGCTAAAACAGTCTCTTTTTCACTCTCTGGAAAAGTAAAACCAACAAGCTGACAATCTGCTTCCTAATCCATTTTTTCTAGGCTCCTTCCTCAGTCCTACTGAACTACCTTCAGTCCAGACAATTTGCAAACACATCCCCTCATCATCAACTCTTCATTACTGAGTCAAGATGTCCAGCTAGGAGATTCTGGTTCATTAAACACTTCTGCCAAGTTCTCCTGAGGTCTGGCATAAGTTTCTCAATTTCATTGTACTTGTGACAATGAAAATAAAGAATGTTCTGATTCTCTGTCCGATCAAATCATTTAAATTCTCGAATGTTGGTCATAAGGAGCATACTGTTCCTATATTTATAATAATCTCAGTGACTTGCATCAAGCTCAGTCACGTCTCTGTTCAATTTATTTCTGAAATGTTTGGGGTCCTAAGTGGGCTCGAGAAAAACCATATTTGTGCTAAACCAACAAGGACTCATCTCATTTTATATAATAACCTAAATTTCTACAAAAGACAACATTTACCATTCTGGGTCGGCAGGAGACGGCTGCTCATTCAGTTCGATCTTCCTGGTTTTGTGGCTCATACATCCCCCCAAGTTTTTCTTCAAAACCAGCGCACTAACTGTTCAGTGAGTCAAAATCATATTCTTTGATCAAACATGCAAAACATATTGAAAGAGGGTCATAGCAGTCAGAAGGGCATTTAAGCTTTTCACTAGCAGTTTTTTCAGTTCCAATGATGTTTGTCATAATGTGTAATTGTTGGAGAACCCAACTGCAGACAGGAGGGTGATGAAGAAGAACTTAATGAAAATAAACAAGAAAAATGTTCAGGTCCCTGTTTAAACCTTAGACATTTAGTCTGTTGCTCCTGACTGTTAAAGTGAGAGTGAACCCTGTGATGAGATCCAAACATCTGTCTGAGGCTTTTAGAAAGGGTTATAGCAACTTGTGAGTCTGTAGGGCCATGGATTTAAAGAATCTGAAATCAGGAGAAGATTCAAAACAGCTGCTAACATGTCCAGCTCTGTCTGTAGACCGCAAGATGCTTAAAACAGTCACCAAAAGTCTGACAATGTCATCATGGGACCCTTCTTGCTACTGTCTGAACACATTTCAAATTTGTAATAATACCATAATGATAGATATCAAACAATAACCATAAAAGTTAGATAAAAGCATCTGAGATTTCCTCCTCAGAGTCAGTCTCGCTGTCAAAGTGGGAGAAAAGAATTTGACTGACCCTCGCTGTTCAGGCAAAGGAGCTCCTAGTAGCCACCAAATGTTAAGAAATTAAGGAGAATAAGCATAATGGCGCATGTTTGACTGTCTCTCTGTTGCAGACGTCACCAGTCCATCATCCAGAGAAAGGTTATGTGTAAATGTGTAGAGGTCTTCCCTGTATGTTTCCTATGTGTCTCTCACTGTGGTGTGTGTGCAGTGAGGCAAATGACCTTATGATTTCTAACTTTCAGGCAATGCGATGACCTTAAGTAGATTCTGAAATAACGTTGCACTGCCCAAGAGATTATTGTGTCCTTGTAAGAACAGTGTTCTTCAACCACCTCGTCAATCACTTGCCAGTGATCAGCTTACAGTTCTTTATCTTGTGGTGGTCCGCTGTCCTCACACCTTTCAGGCCGTGGATGATCCAGTTAGAAGATGACTTGTGTCCTGGAAGCCAGATGAAGCTGGAGGAGCTGGAGCTTTCCTGCAGCTTTCCTGCAGCTTTCCTGGGTGTCTAGTAGGATCTGATATGGGCCATTCCAGCCCTGGACTTCCTGTGTTTTCTCCTAGATTCTCTGACCAGAATCCAGTCTCCAGGAATAAAGGACTGGAGGGTGGAAGTGGCTGTTTCTGGTAATGCAGCCTTCACCGTCTGTGAAACGTGAGAAAACACAGTGGACAGGTTTTGACAGTAAAACAACATCCTATCTGCACACAAAGATGTGGAAGAAAATTATCTTGGCAATAACCCCATGTCCAAATTAGGAGACCTGCCACACAGCACTTCAAAAGGACTGAGATTTGCCTGTGTCCTTTGTCTCAATCTCATATAAGTCAGAACAATAGGTAGAGCCTTCACAACACTTGGCTAATTTTAATTTCTAAGTCCCATTCTCATGCTCCACGTCTCCATCACTCCTGGGCGATATGCACAGTGTGTTTGTAGCCCAAAAACGTATCTCCCCGATTTACAGAGAAATCACAACCATTCTATGGCCTTCAACAGCGCAAGAAACAAACAAATTGTTCTGTGTTTCCAAAACACCAACAACATGAAGCCTTTGTCTTCCTTCTGGATTTTGCTATGTAAATGCGGTGGTTCAGTTTTACCCTAGGTGCTTAATTACATGAACTTCATCAAAATCAAAAGAATTGATCTTCTGACTCCACCTGATATACAAGCAGTGACCATCAGCTAAATATTATGAATATTAAAAATGTGACCTGATGTTTGAGGAAGGTCTGATTACAGGTCAATATTTCATAGTTTCAGAAAACCCAAAAAGAATTTCAAAAATGGTCTAATCTGTGGAGATGTAAAATTTCACAAAAGAATCAACACCATAATTTCAGAGAGGTTTTCATAATGTGGTCTTAGGGAGCTATGCACCATTTATAGAAACAAAGTACAACGTTTCTCTCACATTGTCACTAAGTCCTCACTGGAGGTATGAGCTACCCTTTTTCCCATGGGTGCTAAAACTTTTGGAACCCCATGTTACTTTATTCTGACATTCCTCTCTTCTGGCGCAGGGTCCAACCCATGAGACAATCCAGCAAAAAGTTTGTACAAAAATGTTCTAATAACCAAGATCACATAACATAGAACCAAAGAAATGAATTCTGACATAACTATGTGTCACTATGAATTTAACGAAAGCAACATAAAGAAAATCCAGATGTTTTACCTGCAATTCAGTTCCATTAACAACAAAACACAAACTTTAATTATTCAGTTCATCAATATTTCACTTAGAAATTAGTCACATATCATCCTGATTTGTCTTGTATGAAGATGAGTATTAGATTAATGGACATCTAATGTAATTCAGATGCATAAATCCTACAAATTGAATCTAATAAATAATTCCCACCAAGTATAAAGTCATGACTCTGATTCTTTATCAAAAATATATTCCTTACTTTTGCATATCTTGAATTGTCAGCTAGTTTAATGGTACCAGGGAAACTTTCAATCTAATAAATCACCAATGATTCTGTATGTAAAACTAATTCTTCAAACTAGTTTAAACTATTTCATTAACCTTTTAATAATAAAACACATAAATCTAAAAGTCATCCTACATCCATAAAAACATGTTTTCAAGGCAACAATCACTACAAGCATTTTGATTCTATTGTCTCTTAAACAGTGTTAAAACTCAAGAAGGGAGGTGCTGAGCGTTACCATGACAGCAAAGGTGTGAACCAACCTGGTAGGTGGGCGGAGTCAGGCAGAACTAACCTCTGATTGACAGCTTATGGGCAGGACCACAGTTTCTTCATCCCAACCCATCTTAGTGAACCTTAAACTACAAAACTGTTAACATGAACCTACCTCAGAAACAAGCTGCTTCTTAACTCTCCTGAAAACTCAAAGTTTTAATCAATCTGGGATTTAGAAACATTATTCTAAACATGGATTATTGTTTCATGCAACATATAAACAAACATTTATTCCATCAAAACAAACAAATGGACAAATTTGAAGCTTCAAGAATTCAAAGAAATTTTTAACAATTTCTTTTCAGAATATGTTTTCTCAACCATATCTTTTAATGCTATAATTGATCAATTTCATTATGACAATCTTCAGGATCCTTTTTAAAAATGAGTGCACAAACTATTTAGAAGCACAGCAACAGTTTTCTCTTAAATTAATCCAAATTTACTTATGCTGAAACCTTTTGCTAATTCTTTGTAATGTAACTCTATAATAATAATAACTACAATCCTGAGAGTTATTGTTATAATTCTCTTTTTGTTTGACTCAATTTAATAACAACTGCATTCAAGAATTTCTCTGCTCAGGTTAAATGTAAAGAAGTATTTTAAACCGGCGATGACATTTTTATGGTATATCCAAACTAAACACAACTGCAGTGTTTGATTTAATCAGAAATTAAGATAAGAAACTTGTCTCCAAACTGGACTTTTCCCCACATAATGTTTCAAAAAGAACAAACATCATTTTCTTTAATTTGGCTATTTAAATTTTGAGAGTTGGGGAGAAAATTATTACTAGAACCCCTCTTTAATAATCTAAATGCTGATAAATGTTCCAATATTTTATCTCTTAGTAATCTGAAATCACCTTGTGTATCTTTGTACTCATATGTATTCTTTTAATCCTTAAACCCTAAGAAATCAAACAAGGAGACTTGAGTTTGAGCCGACCATCTTCTTACTGTTAAGAGAGCTTTTATTTCTTTTCTTTTCCTAAAATGAAGGATTTTACTTGTCTTGATTCTGTTATAAAAATCCTAACCTTGGTTCCAAAACTAAACTCTTCAACCCCAATCTGTGTCCCCAGAGTAGAAATTTTGAGTATTATTGCATTTCAAAGCCACCAAATGACTGGAACTCATCATTGACTTAGATCTATTTTAATAAGTAATCAGCCTACCTTTAATTAAGTCTTATAATTTCATGGACCCAAAATCTATGGCTCACGGGCTTCAGGAGTCCAGGAACCACAGGTTGAGTACTACTGCATTGAACAATGGTGTTAACTTTCTGCAGAGATTGAAGGATTGGCTAAATATATTATTTCTGCTTGGACAATAATCAGATTTAAAATTATTAGTTCACAACTTCTAATTTACCTCAGATCATATTTGCTTCTAACACAGTTCATAAGAAGCTTCAGACAAACATTATGTTAAAAAAACAAGAACAAAAACCAGATCTGTTTTAAAATAAAGAAAAAACATGCTTAAAAAAACTTGATACTGTGGTGGAAAATAACTCCACGGTTCTGAAGGCCTTTTCATGCAGAGTCTTTTAGGAAACATGAGATTAGTTTAATTTTTGTGTGGTACCACTGTCCAATCAGATTCTTTCTAAATAACCCAATTTTTTCATACTCATTTTAAAGGTTTGTTTTACCAAGGAAAATGTGTTTAACAAAACCAATTACTCTCAAAAGTTTTAAAAGTTTTTAGCTGCTGATATCTTAGAAAACAACAAGTGTTTTAATATTTCTATGCAACACAGAACTGATCAGGTGTCCTTTCCTTCTCCAAAGGGAGAAAAAAGAACCTGCAGAACCAAACCTTTCATAGTTTTTGTCAGGACCTGATATAAGGTACAGTATAAATCAACACGCTGCATGAATCAGAAGAGGGAAGAAAAACCTAATATAACCTCTTCCAGCAGCTGCTGTGAAAAACAATGAATTTGTACTTTCCATAAGCGTCAGTTAACACTTGTGGACAAAAACTGCACCAAACTGTAAATACTGTGTCAGAAACTGTATGAAGACCATCTGTAGTAAAACTAAGCCTGTTTTAATGAGGTCTCTAACCATTAGATTTATGGGATATAAACTCTGACAACAGAAAATAATACCTGAAGGAGAAACCCATCAGGTTTTAAACATGCGCTGGGTTTTAAAAAATTTTCCTTCATGAGATCTGTCCTGAGAATAACATAGAAACACTTGGTTACTGCTGAGTTTTGGAGATGTTGTAACTTCCTCTACTTTTAATAACTTTTAATAACTATAATAATTGACCCTGAATATTCCACGACGAAAGAGAACTTGTTTCTCTAAAAGAATTAACTGGAAAGTATCAAATGAGTTAAGTTATCACCCTTTTAAAGATACTTTTCTAACCCTAAAATAATATTTTAACCCGCTATATCTGTCAACGTCAAGCAAGCGTCACATGAGCAGCGGTTAATAAGCGTTTTTCATTGCAGAAAATAGGAAAAGATTTATGCAAATGTGTGTATGTGTGTGTGTGTGTGTGTGTGTGTGTGTGTGTGTGTGTGTGTGTGTGTGTGTGTGTGTGTGTGTGTGTGTGTGTGTGTGTGTGTGTGTATGTGTGTGTGTGTGTGTGTGTGTGTGTGTGTGTGTGTGTGTGTATGTGTGTGTGTGTGTGTATGTGTGTGTGTGTGTGTCCCATCCTGCGGTCTCCTCTGGCACGTTAGATCCTGTTCGTGACGCTAAAATTGTTGTGGAATTTTCTTATCAAAGTGGGTAGAAGTTGACTCATAACAAGAGAAAATCCAGACTTTGTCTTTATAAGTTTTATTCAAAGGCATTCAGCGTTTGAAGACCCTGACACTGAGGTTAGTCAGTGAAACAGAGCCCCGATCAACATTTACACACAGTATTTATACCAGAACATGACAGTTTTATCTCAACTTCAAAGAGTCTGTGTTTTATGACCCCAGACCCTCCTCGGGTTCAGAGGTGACAAAGTTATCCAGGAACAAACCTTCTGCTCTTCCTGAGACATCATCCTAAATGATGAGTTTTAACCATTAAACTTCAGTTAATGGTTTTACAGCTTCCTCCTCTAACAGATGTTCTGAAGAGAGAGGTAACCTAAAGGTCACACACTTTGGAACATTTAATAAAAGAATTTCCATTACTGTATTTTTTCAGTTTTAACTTAAAACTAACTTCTTTTTGTCCAAGTTTCTCATATTTTTTCCTCGTAGAATTTCCCTTCATCCACACCTCATTAAGAATAGTGAACAACACCGATGGGAATAATCCCTTCTGTCAATATTTACAGTCATTTAGGGTCTGAATATTTAATTCATATTAATGGCTTCTCAGGAGGCCAGGTCTCACATGGGGTTTCTCCTTGTTTCACCTCAGGAGCATTTAATCACACAATGTTTCCATAATAACAAAGTTAAGCATAATGTATGGCGTTTTTCTTTTTGAGGAATCCTTTAACAATTAAAGTACATTTTTGTTTTTGGAGAGATTAGATAAAAAATTAAAGTGAAAAGAAGCTTATCTTTAATGTAGAATCATTATGACATAATCATATCTACATAGTTTTAAAGTTTAAGATAAAACAGCAAATGAAAAGGCTCACTGCATTTATTTAACCTCACCTCTTTAAACTCATTTAATTGCAAATTGTTCAAAGACACAAAAATATCCGGATCATGTTTCACTGTAACCTTTTGGGATTTTTTTATGTGGAAAGGTTGGGGAAAAAATGGTTTATGGTTGGTCATAATTGCAGGATAATGTGTTACATTCTGAACTAAAGGTGCTGAAATAGCTTTGTTGTTCAAAAACCTATAAAATGTCTTATTTTCTGACAACAATTACTGAAGAAACGTTGGACATTTGAACATTGATCTCTTTTAGGGTGGGCAGATGCATCAGGGGGAAAATATCTATTGGACTGTGAATTTGGGATACATTCTATGTTTTTAGGAATGCTGGTGTTGGTTTAGTTTTTCAACCTATTAAAAGCCAACTCTAGCTGTGTCCATAGTCCTTTTCAGCTGTTCCTCCAGGTTCCTCAGACTGGACTCTCTAGCTGATAGGGAACCTTGGAGGTTCCTTAGGCAGGCAACTAGAGGACCTTGGAAGTTATTTAGACAGGCCTCTTGGTTGCCATAAAACCTTGGACATACCTTTTACTGGTCCTTCTTGCAGCCAGAAGACATTAGGGGTACCTCAGACTAGTCCAAATGGCTGCTAGAGAAGCTTTGAGGTTCCTAAAATTGTTCCCTTTTAGGTGACTAGAGCAGCATGGATGTTCCACACACTGATCTCTGGCCACAAGAGAACCATGGAGGTTCCTCAGACTGGAAGTCATAGTCAATGTTGTTTTTGTCATCATGTCTTCACAACCCTGGCATATGCATTCAGCATTCAAGTTGGCAAATTACCAAATAGAAATTCTCTCCCATTTAGCCCAAATCTGGGCCATCACTACCAGAATCATCTATTTCTCCATTTAAGGGATAATACCACTGTTCCACGCCTTGTCTGTGCCGTCACCTACATCCCAACTGTCAAGAAGTTCACTCAAATTAAAATTAAAAGACAGAATCTAGTAGAAACCTAGAAACCCAGGTTACAGCAAGATCTTTGTATGTACAGTGGCTTGTAAAAGTATTTATACCCCTTGAACTCTTCCACATATTGTCACATTACAACCACAAACATAATGAAAGCTTCAAGCGGCATTGAAGGCCCTCGCCACTCGGCCTGTGCAGCGGCCGCGGGAGCCTGGCATGGCTGCTTACACGCCACGGAGGAGGCCGCCACTCGATTCCACATGTCGGCACTAGGTGGCACTGTGAGCACCCTGTCATATGATCTTCAGTCATGTAGAGTTCTGCTCCGGCGAGAAGCTTTCAAAATTTGGCCAAAATAGGATGTTCCCCATTGAAGCTACACTCCCTTGTTTGTTAGTGGGCGGGATTAAAATGATGTCATCAATTGACTGTGGCAACATGTTCAGCATTGATCAGTGATGATGTATACTACATTTGAAGTGAATTTGATGATGTATGATGGAGATAGAGCACTTGAAATGTCCTAGGGGGCCCCGTTGATCCAAATTCCAATGTAATCCAATAGAGTTGTTTGGACCTGACAAAGATCAACCATATTCAGTTTGGAGTGAATCGGGGCTTGGATGTGTAATTTAGAGCCAAATGTGTGGCCGCGGCGTGACATCAGAATTGAACTGAACTGACACCAAATATGGACCATCAAAAGAAAAATATGACACTTCCTTTTCTCAGGGGGCAGGGCTTCGATGATGTCAGCATCTGATCAGTGAATATTGTTGAGGCCTAGAGGCAGATCAATCTTAGAAGGTTTCATGTCTCTGTGACTTTCCTTGTAGGAGCAATATCAATTTTGTCTTTTATGGCGAGAAGTCATATTTTGAGGCGTGGCCACGCCCACACGCTTTGTTGCATCAAAAAGCTTTTGATAACTTTTGATTCTCATTGCCTTAAGAGTATAATGAGTGATTTTGAAGTCTCTAAGTCAAATGCTGTAGGAATTTGCTCAGATATGCGGGCTAGAAACGGCAAAACTGGGGTCAAAATCGCAATTTCAATCCAAAATGGCCAACTTCCTGTGGGCTTTGGATCAATGGTCCAAGAGACGTTTTTGTAGGTACTGAGACATTACATATGTGTATCAAATTTCACAATCCTCGGTCAAAGCATGACTTGGGGCTGATGTTTTTAAATTTTCTGGGGGGCACCGTGTAAGAATTGGGCCACGCCCACCAAATATTACATCAGATCTCGGTTGGGGACTGGACTAAGATCAATCACATTGAATTTGGTGCAGATCAGATGATGTATGTGGAAATTAAAACCAAACGTATGGCCATGGTGTGACGACCAACTTCGCCGCGCCACCACGCCCATGCCCTTTTATGAAAAGTCACTTCAGTTCATTTATATAGCGCCAATTCACAACACATGTCGTCTCAAGGCGCTTCACAAAAGTTTGGAATGGTATAGGGTTGTTGCAGAGGTTAGATTAAGCTACTGAGTGTTAGAGTTTGGCCATTTTAGAATGGGCCATGTGTAGGGGCACTAAGTAAAATAATACACTGATAAAGTTTGTACATCTAGAGCCCACTGATGGTCATCGTTATACTAAAAACCACAAGGATTGGGATACCTCTCTCTGTCAGACTGATTATAACCATTGGAAAAGAGAAGGGGTCATACAGGTAGCAGAAATGGAGGGTGTGTTTGCACCTCAACCATAACTGAGCCGGTTTAGGCTAAACCTGACTCCCCCTTACTCCAACCAACAGGGAGGGAGGAAGACGGAGGTAAAAATAATTGGAGAGTGTTGTTTCCTGTTGCATTGTGTGAAAGGTGGGTAACTTCAAAATGGGCTAAGTCAATTCAATCAAATCATATAGATTTCAAGACAGGCACATGCATTCCAATTAATCCTAACCATTGAACAGTGCAGTCAGATTCAGTTATTCATTCAAATTGGATAAAAAGGTTTTCTATCCAAGGATCTATCACTGTGCTTCAAACTAAGTTAGACCCACTAGTTGTCAGTCACCTAACACAGTTTGAAGCGGATTGAGTGTAGACAGGCAGATAGCAACCTTTCCCAGTAAAAAAAGTGACTTCCTGGTGTGAGGGGGCGGGGCTTAGATGATGTCAGCATATGACTCCATAGGATCATCAGGAATCCAAAGGTCCTCCTTCATGCCAACTTTTATTTGATTTGGTGTTTCTTTGGGAAAGTTATTATGATTTTTGACCATGGGTGCGGAAGCCAAGTTTGTGCCCCGGCCACGCCCTGTAAACATGGCTGAAAACTCACGATTTTGATAGCTTTTAATCCCCCATGCCTTAACTGCATATTGACCAAATATGAAGTCAGTAGCTCAAAATCCCTAGGAGGAGTTTGTTAAAGTTTGAGGTGAGTAAAAGTAAAAAACGGCCAAAAATTGGCCTTTGACCCAAAATGGCCAACTTCCTGTGAGACTTTTTTTCTTGGTTTGAGGAGCGCTACCAGTGTGCCAAATTTCAGATCTTTACGACTTACGGTTTGACTTATCTCACGTTTGGGGGCATGGCTAAAAGATTTGGCCACGTCCATGTACAATGACATTAAAGAACTAAAATTAGGGTTTTTGGGTAAAATCGTGTCCCCAAATTGGCCCGCAAAGAGGCAACAGAATAAGAAATCGAGCGCAGGCTTCCTGCTTGGGCCTAAGTATATCTTATTGTAATTTCATGTGAAAGACCAACACAAAGTGGTATACAATTGTGAAGTGGAAAATACCAAACTGAAAAGTTTACTCTGAGTGCAACTAATTGCCTTCAGAAGCTGCCTGATGATTGCTATTGACTAAATAGAGTCCACCTGTGTGTCATCGAATCTCAGTACAAATACAGCTGCTCTGTGACGTCCTCAGAGGTTGGTTAAGAGAACATTGGGGAGCAAACAGCATCATGAAGTCCAAGGAACAACCAGAGAGGTCAGGGATAAAGTTCTGGCGAAGTTTAAAGCAGGATCAGGCAATTAAAAGATTTCCAAGCTTTGAACATCTCATGGAGCTCTGTTCAATCCATCATCTGGAAATGGAAAGAGTTTGGCACAACTGGAAACCTACCAAGACAAGGCCGTCTACCTAAACTTACAGGCCCAACAAGGAGAGCACTGGTCAGAGATGCAGCCAAGAGGCCCATGGTGACTGTGGATGAACTGCAGAGATCTGCAGCTCAGGTGGGGGAATCTGTCCACAGGACAACTATTAGTGGTGCAATGAATAAATGTGGTCTTTATGGAAGACTGTCAAGAAGAAAGCCATTGTTAAAAGAAAACCATAAGAAATCCTGTTTGCAGTTTGCCAGAAGCCACGTTGGAGACCCAGCAAACATGGAAGAAGCTGCTTTGGTCAGACGAGACCAAAATTGAACTTTTTGGCCAAATGCAAAACGCTCTGTGTGATGGAGAACTAACACTGTACATCACTCTGAACACACCATCCCCACTGTCACATATGGTGGTGGCAGCATCATGCTCTGGGGCTGCTTCTCTTCAGCAGGTACAGAGAAGGTGGTCAGAGTTGATGGAAGATGGATGGAGCCAAATACAGGGCAATCTTAGAAGAAAACCTGTTGGAGTCTGCAGAAGACTTGAGACTGGGGTGGAGGTTGACCTTCCAGCAGGACAACGACCCTGAACATGAAGCCATGGCTACAATGGAATGGTTTAGACAAAAAATATTCATGTGTTAGAATGGCCCAGTCAAAGTCCAGACCTAAACCCAATCAAGAATCTGTGGCAAGATCTGAAACCTGCTGTTCACCAGCATTCTTCATCTAATCTGACTGAGCTGGAGCTGGTTTGCAGAGAAGAATGGGCAAAGATTTTAGTCACTAGACGTGAAAAGCTGGTGGAGACGTACCCTTAAAGACGTGCAGCTGTAACTGCAGCAAAAGGTGGTTCTACAAAGTATTGACTCAGGGGGGCTGAATACTTTTGCACAATGCCTTTTTCAGTTTTTTATTTGTAAAAAATGTTTTCAATCATGTATAATTTTTGTTCCACTTCACAACTGTATACCTCTTTGTGTTGGTTTTTCACATAAAATTCCATTAAAATATATTTATGTTTGTGGTTGTAATGTGACAATATGTGGAAAAGTTCAAGGGGTATGAATACTTTTACAAGCCACTGTATAAAAATATGTGGGTACCTAGATAGTCTGTGTTATGCCACCAGTTACTGTGGTGCTCATTGAAGTGTTTCTCATACTGGACACAGACGTAGACATCAGTACTAAACACCAACACTATCAATCTGTTGTCAGGAGCTGTGGGTTGCTTTCAGGACCAAGGTTCAGACAGGAGCTCAGGAGATGCATGCTGAGAAGGAATTTCAATAATGAAAGACAAGAACATAGAGGAAAAAGGACTAAACACAGAAGCCTTAACTAATAGGACAAGATCGCACAGAACATCTATAAAAGCAAATCAAAATCACCTGGCGAAGGTTACATCGTTGTCCACTGTTTAGAATAACAGTTAATTAGACGTTTCTATGGAAGTTTGAGGCAGCCGTCCTGTTCTCAAGGTGCAACTAAGAGATAGAAGAATCTGGTCACATGACATTTGACCCTAAACTGCAAACATTTCATCCGAACATGTTTCAGTATTTATTAAAAATGCATTAAAATCCCTCAGTAACAGCTTTAAAGCCTTATAAATAGAAGTATTTTTATTTTTACTATTGTGACTGTTCCCGACGTGTTTTGGTTTATTTGAAAATAACTTGACAAACCTATGATTGCTGCCACATTCCTTTTAGAGAGAAGAGTCCATTCCATAGAGGCCATACCTGTTCAGACCTTCTTACCCTTTGCAATGAACTGCAACCTTTGACTTGCTAAATGAGACCTGTAGAGCTGTTATTTTGATTCTCACTGTTGGATGGGTGCAAAAACTTGTTCCCGGTGTGTGTGAATTCACACCTGGCCAGTGGGTTATCGCCTTCCTCGGCGCGGGGTGACTCTCACAGGGTCCAGAGAGTCACCAAGAAGTCAACTCCGAGGTGAGACAGTTTTAAAATACAGTTCATAGGAAAAGTACTTAACAGTCGTTGGTAGTGCGTCGCCGGTAAGGACGCTGCATTCGGATGGTTTTATTCCACCGTGAAAGGAATAGTGACAAATTAAGGTAGGGCCCCGCCAAGAAGGGGGCCAAATAAAACGACTAAGGGTTATTCCCCTGCGAGGGAATAGAATAAGCGCTATAAAAGTAAAAAGAACGGAGTAAATTGAGCTCATAAAATAACACCAAGTTAACTTAGAAAAATTACAAGGTACCTGAAACTAACTGTGTGACTGTGTTGTGTGTGTATGGAGGACTAAGCATTTTAATAGAATCATAGCAGGATTCTGCTAGTCCTGTGTTTTCTTTTGCCCAGATTAAAACTACGTACTGGTGACTTTGGAGATTCAGGTCGGATTTCATTCCAGAAAATTAACACCGCTGTGAATTAGTTGCAGTAGAAGGGCGTGTTAATGTCCTCTCCTTAAAGTCTCATGCCAGTGACCTTTTATCTGGGACATTTATACTATAATTAAACTAACATAAAACATAATGGGGAAAAAACAAAGTAAACTAATTGACTTAGAAGGGGAGGTAAAGTTTATGGAGAACTATGTAAAAGGAGCAGGTATGATCTGTCATAGATGGAATAAAAAATAAAAAACATGGGTTTTTGGGCAAATTAGATACAAAGGATGTCTTAAAATTACAAGGGGATCTAAAATTAGAAATAATGAAAACTAAAAAGAGAAAAATAACAAAGAACAATGGGGAAAGAACAGAGAAAAATCTCTGATTTAATAGAAATATGTACACGATGGCATAAAAATACGGATTTTCAGGTAACTTAATTATCACTGAAATCCTAAAACTACACGGGGATCTTAAACTGGAGATTATGCATTCAAAAGATTCAAGAGACAATAAAAAACCTTGCCAGATTATAATTTCAAAGGGGACTTTTCAGTCCCTGAGTGCACACAGTTGATAAACAGATTAAAACAAAAAGTTTAATTTAAAAAACAACAATAAGAGCAGCTTTTAACTGACATAGACATAATACTGATGCTTTAAGAAAAGCACAGGAAAAAACTTTCAGCTTAACTGAAAACAAATAAAGGGGGGGGCGGACCGCCACCCATCCCAGTTTAGAATACCAAGGTAGCCCCAAATTATAAAGACTAAGAGGTGGTTTTAGAGGACGTGGTAAAAGAAGTTAAAAGAGGAGGTGACAATGTGGACAACATGGAAACTGTCCAACTGGACAACCCAGTGAACAATGACTAGAGTTGTTAAAGAAGTAATCTGAGAGTAAAAGATTTTGTAGGCAAGTATTAGTGAGAAACAGGTGCTTTAAAAATCATTCTATGGTGTTATACTACTAACAATATCATGATAAAATGCAAAAGATTCATTTTACAGGGAAATAATTCCATATTTGGCTCAGATTGTGTGCATTCTTGATTTTTCCTCTTTGAGAGAAGTTAAATTTCAGCTCTGTGAAACGACCTTGACAAAGAGATGCAGCTGCCTGAAAACAAAGATAAAACTTCTGCAAACAGCAGAAGCCTGTCTCTGCTGAAAGGTCTAAAAAACAATTGTAACTCTACCCTGCATGTGTCAAACTCAAGGTCCGCGGGCCAAAACCGGACCCCAGAAGTTTAGTGATTCTCTAGAAGTAGAGCCTTTTAATATGGTGATTGTGTGCTTGAATGTTATTTTGTCAATCAATAAGCAGTTTTGTCTACATTCTGCCACAATCTGCCTTTTGAAAATGTTTTGAATCTTGCTCTTTATGTATAAAAAAAAAAGAAAAGAAAAATTGGCTAAAGTCTGCAGACACAAAATGAACCTGGATTGAAGCTCTAACTAAGTTTATTTAATCTGAGATCTTCTCCAAATGCAACAGTATATGTCAGTCTACATGAGATACTAACAACTTCACCTACTGGTATAATATAAAGATCTGATTGAATATGTGAAACAAACAATGATGAAAGTTTTTCAACAGGTGATGCTCATCCAGGAGGAAGACAGTGTTCCTAGGAAATGCAGCTCATTCATTAACAATCAATTTTTCTCCTATAGGTGGAAGTTTTGCTGACTAATCATAGGCTGGATCTATGAAACATTATGTGCACAGACCAAATGACCAAGGTTCTGACTGACTTATGAACCTCACTGACCTGACAATGATAACATGACACCCAACAGATAACACCTTTAAGGTGGACCCACTAAGACCACCTTATTGATTCTTGGTGAATAAAAAGAATTGAAGCGTTCAAAACAGACCTAGTGGAAACAAAAGGGGTTATGAGGAAACAATGTGCATTTTAAGAATAATAGAAGTCAAATTATGTTCAAATGTTTGCAAATAAAATGACTCTGACAGAGAAATAAGTAAGTAGTGTGTGAATGTGTGTGAATGGGAATGACTGATTTCATTGTAATGCATCTTTGAGGGACTTTAAAAGCGCTAATAAAGGTCTGATGTTCTGATGATCTTTGCCAAATTTATATCTTAATAAGGTTTCCAGAATCTTTTTCAAAAAATCATATAAAGATAGCAAAGGTTCTACCTCTATTGAAAATACTGATAACCATAAGAAAGTTCATAGACCCGTCTTGAATTTTTCCTAATTCTTTTACAAACAGGTTATTTAAACTTTCATGTGGCCAAATGTCTGTGTTTGACTTTCTGTTTTTGTGAAATAAATGTCTGTTTCATGTTATGTAAAAATTAGAGTCCTCAACATACCATAATAATATTAGGTCAGTTCTCTATGGTAAAACAAAAAGATTTTAACAGACGTTTAGACTTTTTCCAGTTAGGTTCAAAATGATTGAATTAGACTCAAACTTAACATAAGATGAAATGAACCTTAACAGAATTACTGAACTGGACTGAAATAGATAAAACTTGAGTTAATTGAAACAAACTTTAGTTACTTGAACTAAATACAAAGCTGACTGAAACTGTATGTTGTATCTATAAAACAGGGTAAAACAAACTAAGATTATAAGATATAATATGCCCTTCATTTTTTGTGTTCATCAGTGAGTGAGTTTTTATTTTTTATTTTTAATAAGAACTAAACCAAGCATTATTTATAATAATAGCAACTACCAAAAATATTGATCTCATTTTTAAATGTAATAAGGACTTACTTTATAAAATATGATAAAAAAGAATAATAAGAATTTGGAAAAACAGAGGCTTTAAACCTCTGCAGGAACAGCACTGACACTGTCGAAGGTAGATCCTAATACAGGAATCTGGAAGCTCATTCTGGCGTGGATAGTCAAAGTCCATCCAAGGACACATTTAGATGAGGCAGAGGGACAAATACAGGGTTTAGCTGAGAGCAAAGAGAGCAACATGCATCCTGTCCTAGCTGCTGTCCCACCTGAACTATGGTCCCAATCATCAACTGATGTAGGGCTTATAAAGGGGTTCCCACCATACAAGGTTAAACTAATATCTGAAAAAAGGCCATTAGTCCGTCAATACCCCTTAAAGCCAGAAGCTGAAGAAGATACTAAGCCAGTAATACAAGATATGTTGAAGTCAGGAATATTAAGAGAAGCACCTGACGCTACATGCAAGGCATATCACACTGACATCGCTATTATTATCACAGCCAAACATAACTCTAAAAAGATGTGCCCTTTAAATCCAAGTACTCTAATACCTACTGCAGAAGATGGAAAACCACATTCTTATAAAGCAAAAGTTGAAGAAGACACCAAACCCAGACAAGACATTTCTCAAACCCTTATACCAGATTCATGTGTTGTGTTTGTAGATGGCTCAGCATCTAAAGATGAATATGGAAAGAATAGAGTTGGTTATGCAATAACAACCATCGATAGGATAATAGAAGCTAAATCTCTACCCAATACATGCTCAGCCCAAACAGCAGAATTATATGCTGTAGTAAGAGCATGTGAATTACATGAGGGACAAATACTTACTATATACACAGACAGCCAATATGTGTTCGGATCAGTACATCACCATGCTAAGATTTGGCAAAATAGAGGTTTTAAAACATCATCAGGGACAGAACTAACTCATTTCAACCTATTAAAGAGAAAATGTCAGATCTGCTATTTATACACACAGATGTGCTGAAAGACGCCCAACAGTCAGCAACCAAGACAGAAATAAAGGCCTGGCTAAAGAGAGGAGCACAGAGAAAAGATGACATCTATCAGATAGAAGATAAACCAATCCTATACAACACAGCGGCTACAATGACACATTGGGAAGACCCACGTGTCAAGGGGGGAATATGTCACATCTGGTAAAGCATTAATGCTACACTATAAATATTTCTGACTATTCAAAGAATTTTTGCAGATCGTGCATAATTTGTTGCAAACACGGGGGAAGAAATATTGCCTAGTTGTAATAGATGAACCTAGTGACACATTTCTTCCCCACATATGGTATCCCACAGATTATAAGGTCAGATAATGGAACTCATTTTGTAAATAAATTAATAGAACTAAGTTCTAAAGCATTAGGGTTTCAGTTAAAGATTAAGGAAAACAATGGAAGAAACAGGGAGGCCATGGCCCGAATGCCTATCCCTGGTTAAATTATGGATGAGAATAACTCCAAATCAAACTGGTCTTACTCCATTTGCCACCTACTGTACATCATTGTATAACTCCACCCACTATATTCTGAGTCTGAGATCACGTGACACCAAGTTGCTGATATAAATTTGTATTCTCAAAGAAATAGTACATGGCAGACCGTTTTCTCTGCCTTCTGACATGAATGAAATAGAGAAAGCACAACAGGAAACTTCATTAGCTGAGTGGATGAATAAAATGTTGCAGACAAAAGAAGAACAAATGTCCAGTGGTCTGCCGATAATCTCTGCTCCTATCCCACAGAACGACCTGAGGCCTGGAGACCTGGTCCTGATTAAGACACTCCACCGGAAGGATTGGAGCACTCCTTGGTGGAAAGGGCCATTTCAAATACTCCTGACAACGCCCACAGCTCTGAAAATAGCAGAGAGGCCTTCCTGGATCCATAAAAGCCACTGTAAGCCAGTTTTGCCGTTACAGGAGCCAGATCAACCGACGGGGTAGCAGAAGGAAGTCCGGGTTCAAAGGAGTTGGAGGACCCATATGGCCCAGCGTCTCAAACCGGTGAAGAAAACAGCTGATCTGCACCCAATTATAAAATGGCTCTCTGTAACATGTGGACAGGACTGATAAGCCTGAGCTTAATTCTGGTAGCAGGACTCTTTCTCTATCTAAAGCAGGATCCACAGGAGGTGATACCGAACCAGAAGAGATGGACATCAGACGGGACCCATCTCAGACCACTGACGGAAGAACATGACACACACCCATTTCTGCAAAATTACTGGTATCGTTATGTGTATGACACAGCTAAAACTCAAAATAAAACTGATTGTTATGTGTGTTCTATAATGCCCGTGCATTCCCAAGGCCCCACTATATATGTCAAAGCTATGAACCTCACCGAGACAAGTTGCGCCATATCAATGGGCCTGATAGGATATACAAATAAAAAGTTATTTCTTATGCCAGACCAATCTTTCAGTAACCAGAGATTAAATTATAGTTGTGACCCAGAAAACTGCACTTGCGACAGAAAACAATGGCAACCTCTCAACATTACAGGGAAATCAGAACCATTCAAAGCATATGTAACAGACCCCGGAAACCATCGACACTGAATAAGACAAAATATTACAGGGAATCATACTCATTTTGTAGGGAATACTACGAAATGTAACTACTTCTACACTTACAGGAATAATCCCGGAAACGGCACATACTGGATAGAAGGGGTGGCATGGTTATGTGATAATAACGCTTATGTACTTCCACCCAGTTGGTATGGTGTATGTGCCCCAGTTTTCACATCAGATCACACTGTGGTACTTAGTAAGCAGACTATAGTTATACCACATAGGAGATCAAAAAGGGAAATAGATGTTAAACCACATGACCCCATTTGGGGAACAAATGTCCCAGATGAATTTAAACTTTGGTCTAAAGATGATAAAACATTATTATCTCTCTTACCCTGGTTAGGTGTGGGCAAATTAATGCTGCGCGTGGAAACTTTAAGTTTTTGATTTGGATTGTTTCTAAATAACTCCATAATAGTAGAAGAGGGTCAAAACACAGAAATGAGCGCTATGCGAGCCATGATAATTCAAAACCGCATGGCTTTGGATATTCTAACAGCATCAACGGGGGGCGTTTGTGTTCTATTGAATAACACCTGTTGCACATATATCCCAGATAATATACACTTTGCAAACATAACGGGAGCATTAAACAACCTACAGAATCTGCAAATTGTCATGGCACATGACCACCCAGATCCTAACTCTTCTTGGTTAAATTGGATGCTCACAGGGGGATGGATAAATCTGTTTAAGGTTCTCTTAGTTGCAGTAATAGCATGCATGGGCCTTCTGTGTCTCCTGTCAATATGTATTATCCCATGTTGCAAATGCATGGTACAAAGAATAGTAACTCTGTCAGTCACGGTGGCATATGCAACACTGAACCAGGTAGAAATGCACGAAAATGAAGGGGACGATTATGATGACATGTTGTAAATAAATCACATCAAAAGCCTGAATGTACTCATACATTGTATTTCATAAAATGACCTTACAGCAGAAAATCGAAAGAAGTTGTTGCTTAAGTGAAATGAGAAAAAGTACAATGATGACATAAACAGGGCAGATTTTTTAATTCTTTTATTTTTATGATTTCAAGTATTATTCTTTTATTTTTATGATTTCAAGTATTATTCTTTTATTTTTATGTTTTCAAGTATTATTCTTTTATTTTTATGATTTCAAGTATTATTCTTTTATTTTTATGATTTCAAGTATTATTCTTTTATTTTTATGATTTCAAGTATTATTCTTTTATTTTTATGATTTCAAGTATTATTCTTTTATTTTTATGATTTCAAGTATTATTCTTTTATTTTTATGATTTCAAGTATTATTCTTTTATTTTTATGATTTCAAGTATTATTCTTTTATTTTTATGATTTCAAGTATTATTCTTTTATTTTTATGATTTCAAGTATTATTCTTTCATTTTTATGATTTCAAGTATTATTCTTTTATTTTTATGATTTAAAGTATAATTCTTTTATTTTTATGATTTCAAGTATTATTCTTTTATTTTTATGATTTCAAGTATTATTCTTTTATTTTTATGATTTCAAGTATTATTCTTTTATTTTTATGATTTCAAGTATTATTCTTTTATTTTTATGATTTCAAGTATTATTATTTTATTTTTATGATTTCAAGTATAATTCTTTTATTTTTATGATTTCAAGTATAATTCTTTTATTTTTATGATTTCAAGTATTATTCTTTTATTTTTATGATTTCAAGTATTATTCTTTTATTTTTATGATTTCAAGTATTATTATTTTATTTTTATGATTTCAAGTATAATTCTTTTATTTTTATGATTTCAAGTATAATTCTTTTATTTTTATGATTTCAAGTATTATTCTTTTATTTTTATGATTTCAAGTATTATTCTTTTATTTTTATGATTTCAAGTATTATTCTTTTATTTTTATGTTTCAAGTATTATTCTTTTATTTTTATGATTTCAAGTATTATTCTTTTATTTTTATGTTTCAAGTATTATTCTTTTATTTTTATGATTTCAAGTATTATTCTTTTATTTTTATGATTTCAAGTATTATTATTTTATTTTTATGATTTCAAGTATAATTCTTTTATTTTTATGATTTCAAGTATTATTCTTTTATTTTTATGATTTCAAGTATTATTCTTTTATTTTTATGATTTCAAGTATTATTCTTTTATTTTTATGATTTCAAGTATAATTCTTTTATTTTTATGATTTCAAGTATAATTCTTTTATTTTTATGATTTCAAGTATTATTCTTTTATTTTTATGATTTCAAGTATTATTCTTTTATTTTTATGATTTCAAGTATTATTCTTTTATTTTTATGTTTTCAAGTATTATTCTTTTATTTTTATGATTTCAAGTATTATTCTTTTATTTTTATGTTTTCAAGTATTATTCTTTTATTTTTATGATTTCAAGTATTATTCTTTCATTTTTATGATTTCAAGTATTATTCTTTTATTTTTATGATTTCAAGTATTATTCTTTTATTTTTATGATTTCAAGTATAATTCTTTTATTTTTATGATTTCAAGTATTATTCTTTTATTTTTATGATTTCAAGTATAATTCTTTTATTTTTATGATTTCAAGTATTATTCTTTTATTTTTATGATTTCAAGTATTATTCTTTTATTTTTATGTTTTCAAGTATTATTCTTTTATTTTTATGATTTCAAGTATTATTCTTTTATTTTTATGATTTCAAGTATTATTCTTTTATTTTTATGATTTCAAGTATTATTCTTTCATTTTTATGATTTCAAGTATTATTCTTTTATTTTTATGATTTAAAGTATAATTCTTTTATTTTTATGATTTCAAGTATAATTCTTTTATTTTTATGATTTCAAGTATTATTCTTTTATTTTTATGATTTCAAGTATTATTCTTTTATTTTTATGATTTCAAGTATTATTCTTTTATTTTTATGATTTCAAGTATTATTCTTTTATTTTTATGATTTCAAGTATAATTCTTTTATTTTTATGATTTCAAGTATTAATCAACATTTAACTTTTAATGGTTGCCGAGGGCGGCGGGGCCGTATGAGTATTTCCCACAAAATATAATCTGTTTACCGTCCGTGGGTTTTCGCTCATACAAAGTATTTTTCTTACTCGTTTTTATATTAAATGTTTTTACTTGTGATAAAAGGAGGGACTGTTGGATGGGTGCAAAAAACTTGTTATCACTCATGTAAAAACTTTGTGTTGCAAGGCACCTGCACTATGCCTTCCTCCCTGTGTGTGTGAGATCATTGTTATCTCTGTGTGAACCAGCCTCCTTTCCGTCTCACACACACACACCCTGTCTGAACTGTCTGTTGAACTGTGCATATAAATAAAGAGATAGGGTGTCAAAACTTTGTAGTTTCACTGCAAAGTGGGCTACCCTTGCTGCAAGTAACTCTGACTGTATCGTTCTTACCTCTGAGTTGACTAAATAATACCTAACACTCACCATGGTATGAACGTCCTCGGAATTCCAGGTCTAAGAATAATGGCAACTATTTTACAGTGTATAAAACAGGAATTCATTCCTTCCTGATTTTGTGAATTTGCTCAGCTATAAAACAAAAGAAGTATGTCTGCAAAGGCTTAAACTCGCTACATGACCCTCAATAAGAACTTAAAAAGAAGGTAAATACAATAAACATAAACTGAACAGCGTGACCCTCAGCCTGATGTTTTATGCAGGATCAATGAGAAAAGAGAGGGATCAGGGTGATCCTGTCAATGATCTGAAGGCACATGGGTCACTCTTACTCAGAATTCAATTCAATCCAATTCAGTTTATTTATATAGCGCCAATTTACAACACATGTCGTCTCAAGGCTCTTCACAACAGTCAGGTTCATTCATTCCAATTAATCCTAATCATTGAACAGTTCAGTCAGATTCAGTTATTTATTCAAATTGAATAAAAAGTTTTTCTATCTAAGGAAACCCAGCAGATTACATCCAGTCAGTGACTTGCAGCATTCACTCCTCCTGGATGAGCATGTAGAGACAGTGGACAGTCACTGGTGTTGACTTTGCAGCAATCCCTCATACTGAGCATGCATGTAGCGACAGTGGAGAGGAAAAACTCCCTTTTAACAGGAAGAAACCTCCAGCAGAACCAGAACCAGGCTCAGTGTGAGCGGCCATCTGCCACGACCGACTGGAGGTTTGAGAGAACAGAGTAGAGACACAAAGAGAACAAAGAAGCACTGATCCAGGAGTACTTTCTATGGGAAGGAAAAGTAAATGTTAATGGATGTAGCTCCTTTAGTCGTTTCATCTAGAAAGAAAGAACAGATAAACTCTGATCCAGTTTTCAAGGTTAGAGTCTGAAAGAGAGAACATAGAGTTAGTCACAGTAGAAGCTCAGTCAGTAGCCATGTCTAGGAGAGAGAAAGGGTTAAACACTGAAAGACAGGGCTATGTGGATCATCGGTAGAGGGTGAGCATTAAGTTGTTGCCAGCAGAAGCTCGGACGATTCCCCTCTCCAGAAAGGTGTCACAGGTAGACACAGAGTCAGGCCAGTTGTAGCTTCTAGGAAGAGAAAAGAGAGAGAACATAAAGTTAGAAGCTGAAATAACAGCAAATAATGCAAAATTGGAGAGTAGTATGAGAATGTAGCGAAGAGGGTGAAAGTGGTCATTATGTCCTCCAGCAGCCTAAGCCTATAGCAGCATAACTACAGAGATAGTTTCAGTTCAGATTATTTAGTTAAACGGCGCTTATTTACAACAATGTTGTCTCAAGGAACCTCACAAAGGGTCCCACTGATGGTCATTGTTATACTAAAAACCACAAGGATTGGGATACCTCTCTCTGTCAGACTGATTATAACCATTGGAAAAGAGAAGGGGTCATACAGGTAGCAGAAATGGAGGAAATGGAGGGTGTGTTTGCACCTCAACCATAACTGAGCCGGTTTAGACTAAACCTGACTCCCCCTTACTCCAACCAACAGGGAGGGAAGAAGACGGAGGTAAAAAATAAGGAAGATACCTCAGGATAACCTAAGCCACTCTAACTATAAGCTTTATCAAAAAGGAAAGTTTTAAGCCTAGCCTTAAAAGTAGACAGGGTGTCTGCCTCACGGACTAAAACTGGGAGCTGGTTCCACAAGAGAGGAGCCTGATAACTAAAGGATCTGCCTCCCATTCTACTTCTAGAGACTCTAGGAACCACCAGTAAACCTGCAGTCTAAGAACAAAGTGCTCTGTTAGGAACATATGGACCAATCAGATCTCTGATGTATGATGGAGCTAGATCATTAAGGGCTTTATATGTGAGGAGGAGAATTTTAAATTATATTCTGGATTTAACAGGGAGCCAATGAAGGGAAGCTAAAATAGGAGAAATATGATCTCTCTTTTTAATTTTCATCAGAACTCTTGCTGCAGCATTTTGAATCAGCTGAAGGCTTTTAACTGCATTTTGTGGACATCCTGATAGTAAAGAATTACAATAGTCCAGCCTTGAAGTAACAAATGCATGGACTAGTTTTTCAGCGTCACTCCTGGACAGGATATTTCTAATTTTGGCAATGTTCTGGAGATGAAAGAAGGAAATCCTAGAAACCTGTTTAATATGGGATTTAAATGACATGTCCTAGTCAAAGTTAACACCAAGGTTTTTTACTTTATTATCGGAGGTCAATTTAATGCCATCCAGGTTAAGTGATTGACTAAGCAGTTTCTTTTTTAAAGACTCCGGTCCAAAGACGACAACTTCTGTCTTGTCTGAATTTAGAAGCAGAAAATTTAAAGTCATAAAAGTTTTTATGTCTTCCAGACATGCTTGTAGTCTATCTAACTGGTTGGGTTCATCAGGATTTATGGATAAGTAAAGCTGAGTATCATCAGCGTAACAGTGAAAATTTCTTCTATGCTGCCTGATAATTTGACCTATTGGAAGCATATATAAACAGAATTGGCCCAAGTACTGAACCCTGTGGTACTCCACAATTAACCCTGGAGTTTAAAGATGATTTATCATTTACATGAACAAACTGGAGTCTGTAAGACAGATAAGATTTAAACCAGCCTAGCGCTGTTCCCCTGATCCCTACAGCATATTCTAGCCTTTCTAAGAGAATATTATGGTCGACTGGATCAAATGCAGCACTGAGATCTAACAGAACCAGAACAGACACAAGTCCATTATCTGAGGCCATAAGAATATCATTAGTGACTTTCAGCAGAGCTGTTTCAGTGCTATGATGAGCTCTGAAACCTGACTGAAACTCTTCTAGTGATGTTCTAGATTCCTAGAACATCACTAGAAACACACCACACCATAATGGAATGAAACCTTGCCCAAGTTCATGAACAGGCCTATCCAGTCTCCAGTCTTCAGACAACCCTGTGTAGCAACTCGGGGCGTCATGTGGCCAATCAGTCACACAGCTCACTGTTGGGCTGGTGAATAAAGGCTTCTCCATCACTACTTTAATGTTCCAGAGATTCATTTGTTACCTTTATAAGATTTATGTTTTTTATGTCCATAAGCAATAAATTCAAACTACAGAAAAATCATCAGGGGATCAAATACTAAAAAAAAAAAAGAAATGTTTTCCATTTGTCAATCATCTTTTTCAATCATCTTGTAGAATGATGGACAAAAAATAATTAAATGGATTTAAAACCTTCCCCAAATGATGGGGAGCAGCAACAGCTTCCCTGAGATTTTTACAGACGTTGGTGAGAACCTCTGATTTAATGAAGGAAAATATAAGACCAGCAGCTTTCATATCCTGATTTTTAAACCCTCAGACTGAAACATCATTTAGGAATCATAACTAAACTTTATTAACCTTCAACCAGACATTTAATTTTCAGGTTGTTTTCTATTATCTAATTTAAACTTCATAAACTTTACCAGACTTGTCTTCAGAGATACACATTACACAATCTCCATGAGGATTAATTATGTCAATATGCTGTGATATTTACGCTAATACTTACAAAGTACTTCAGGGAATTAACGGCTTAAATATTTCATGGGTCTAAATGAGCCACCTGGGCTTTATGGAAGACTTTGTTTTTCCTGTAGGAGAGCTCAATTAAAAAGACAGAAAACTTTTCCATAAAGCACCAAAACTCAAAGTCATCATTTCAAAACTTCACCAGAGGTAATATTTTTACATAGGACTGCTTTCTTGCTCAGACTGTGGATAATACAACAAAGAGCATCAAGGGCAAAAGTCTAAATTATGATTATGGTGCAAATTTGCAAATCCTGACATGATACTTAATATAAAAGTGTGTGAAACCCGAGTCCCTCAAATGATCTTGGATCCTTAGATTTCAGATCTTTGGTATCAGCAGATAGCTCCAGCTGCTTTTTAAATTTACAAATTAAATATTAGAAAGTTATGTAGTACACATTATAATATGAACACGATAAAATGATGACCCAATTAATGATGTTATTGTTTTTATTTTAGCAGATTTTAAATTATTTTCTCTGAACTCTAGTGAAGGGCTGCTTGATGACTAAAATTACCCGTAAAACTTTAAATAAGTGTTAAATGCTGTGTTCAGTGCAGACTTGGGCCTCCCATGGATTTCTTCTTTATTTTTTTGTTCCACTTACAGGTTAAAAGTTGGCACAGAAAAATGTTTTGTAACAGACAAAGACTAGCTGAGTAAAAAGCCAATCCAGACCAGCCTGGCCCGAATAACTGGTTATGCCACCCTCAGCGACAACAGCCGCGTCGAGTGTTTGTGAAAACTGGAAACGGGTCTTTTACATCACTGTGGAGGAGGTTCGGCTTGCTGATCTATTTTAATTCAGCTCTATTGGAAGGGTTTTCAGCAGGGCCAGCCTGTTCAATGTCAATGACTTAGAGACTGGAGCATAACCTTAAGCAGGCCACACTGCCCTGTTTTAAGTCTCTACTTTGAACAGGCCACCGAATCAATTGAACTGAATCATACAGAGAGATTCAAAGTCAATTACATATGTTCCAGGTAGATCCTAGTTATAAAAAATGCTGTCAATTTCAGTTTATTATTCCAGCTGTCCAGCAATCCCTACTCTGGAACATGCAATAGTGACAGGGAATGGCCAACCTACTTTTGGTAGAACTGAATGGGGATTTGAGAACACAGAGCAGATCATGGATGGCTCTAGACAGGGGCCAACAGGGGCCAGTGCCCCTGTCGACCTGGCCCTGGCCCCTGTTATGGCCCCTGTACTGAAGACATAATATTAGATCAATTTCTTATGAGATAGGATCACAGTTGTCATCTACTAGATCAGGGGTCTGCAACCTGCAGCTTTAGAGCCCAAGGGGCTCAGTGACTCGCTTCATATATGAAACGATAAAATATTGCCTTTTTTTCTTTGTTTCATTCTTTTGTTCTGCGCTCCTATGAAAAAACACTGGCCCTACCGTGGCTCCACCCTGGCTCCACCCTGGTTCCACCCTGGCTCCACCCTGGTTCCACCCTGGCTCCACCCTGGTTCCACCCTGGCTCCACCCTGGCTCCACCCTGGTTCCACCCTGGCTCCACCCTGGCCCCCCTGGTAAATTTGCCATTCAGTTCTATGGCTCCAGCCATAGAACTGAATGGGAGGGAGAAGAATTCATGGGTTCACCAATGAAGATGAGTTGTTCAAGTCCTGAAGCTGCTAAGCAGCCCCAGACCATCACACTGACACCACTGTGCTTAGACCTTGGTACGATGTAACAGGATGCTCTCCTTCATGAGAAAATTCCATTTGTCTTGTCAGTCATGATGTTTATGTTCAGAAAAATTTTCAGACCTTCATGATTTAAGCAAACTTGTTGGTACAAACAAGTATGAGTGATGATATCATACTTAAATGTCATTTAACTTTTCAATACTTTGTGACACAAACTGGCCCAGAGTTTCTATTAATTATTTTGAAGCCATCAGGTCAATATTTACTGAAAACCTGAACGAGTGAGGGTATGAATATTTAATGCATCTAAATGAGTTATCATGGGGATTGGCTTGGATGCAGGAAGCTTTCCTCATCACACCTCAGAGAATTACATCCGACTAAAAACAAAATCAACATAACAACTGGCAGTACCAACACATTCAGGCTGAAAGACTCTTGGTTGTGACTTTCTTTACTTTTAACATAAATCTAAACAAAGAGATTCATTAAAACAGACAACTAGTGTTAATATACAATGATGCCATTCATGGCCATGCACTGCATATAGAAACACAGTGAAGGGTCAAAATGAGACTGCGTTCTGTCAACGTTCACAAAATTACTTTGTAGCAAAATAAAGTTCATTTCCAAGTTCTTTGAAACATTTTGTTGAGATCTAAACAGGACAGCTTGAATTACTGGGGTAGAATTTTAATTCCACAGTTTATAGTCCTCGTTAAAATCTGGAATTTATTTTAAACAATGCCACAACTATGCATGTCACAGATCCTTTGTCTCATTATTTTCCCAAAATAATAATTTGCTCCCAGAATAAAGGTTTGATTATTATCCCCAGAACAGCTAAAATAGAACAAGAGCCAGAGCAGTGGCGGCTCCTCTGTGAATAGCATCAAGTGTAAGGGCTTTCTTCGGTCACCATACACAAAACCAGAAGCATGCCTCCAACTCTGACATCCAAGTCCATCAACACAGTAACCAAAGGAAACCCATCAGTTAATTAAGTTTCGATGCTGGCCCAGGTCCAACCTGACATAATAACCGTTACCTTAGCCAGGTAAGAGCCTTTTTCAGGTCAGTTTGATGCGCATTGAGCCATCTGACTGTTGGAATCTGAGCCGTGAAGCCTCTGCATCATTGGTCAAGCTGGCAACTGAACCAACACACAAAAAATATCTGTTTAAGCTGCAGTCTAATGACTAGTGGGTTCAGTTATTTCATGTCCAGCATTCCATGTTATTGGTGAAAACTGAACATAATGGCATAAACTTTGATACAATTTCAGCTTAGTACTCGTACTCGTCATCTTCCGCTTATCCGGGACCGGGTCGTGGTGGCAGCAGACTCAGCAGCGACGCCCAGACGTCCCTCTCCCCAGACACCTCCTCCAGCTCCTCCTGCGGGAGCCCAAGGCGTTCCCAGGCCAGCCAAGAGACATAGTCCCTCCAGGGTGTCCTGGGCCGTCCCCTGGACCTCCTCCCGATGGAACGTGCCTGGAACACCTCCCGAGGAAGACGTCCAGGCATCCGGTATAGATGCCCGAGCCACCTCAACTGGCTCCTCTCGATGTGGAGGAGCAGCGGCTCTACTCCGAGCTCCTCCCGGATGGCCAAGCTCCTCACCCTATCTCTAAGGGAGTGCCCGGCCACCCTACGGAGGAAGCTCATTTCTGCCGCTTGTATCCGTGATCTCGTTCTTTCTGTCATGACCCAAAGTTCATGGCCATAGGTGAGGGTAGGAACGTAGACCGACCGGTAAATTGAGAGCTTTGCTTTTCGGCTCAGCTCTCTCTTCACCACAACGGACCGGCACAGCGCCCCCATTACTGCGGCAGTCGCACCGATCCGTCTGTCGATCCCCTGCTCCATTCTTCCCTCAGTCGTGAACAAGACCCCGAGAGACTTGAATACTTGAACTCCTCCACTTGAGGCAGGAACTCCCCTCCAACCTGAAGAGGACAAGCCACCCTTTTCCGGTCGAGAACCATGGCCTCGGACTTGGAGGAGCTGATCTTCATCCCAGCGCTTCACACTCGGCTGAGAACCGCCACAGTGCATGCTGTAGGTCTTGGCTAGAGAGAGCCAGCAGGACCACGTCATCTGCAAAAAGAAGAGACAAAATCCATTGGTCCCCAAACCAGACCCCCTCCGGCCCTTGGCTGCGCCTAGAAATCCTGTCCATAAAAGTTATGAACAGGACCGGTGACAAAGGGCAGCCCTGCCGGAGTCCAACATGCACCGGGAACAGGTCTGACTTAGTGCCGCAATGCGAACCAAACTCCTGCTCCGCTTGTACAGAGACCGGATGGCCCCTAATTAAGGGCCCCCGACTCCATACTCCTGGAGCACCCCCCACAGGGCATCATGAGGGACACAGTCGAATGCTTTCTCTAGGTCCACAAAACACATGTGGACCGGTTGGGCAAACTCCCATGAACCCTCGAGTACCCTGTAGAGGGTATAGAGCTGGTCCAGTGTTCCACGGCCGGGACGAAAACCACACTGCTCCTCCTGAAGCCGGGGTTCGACTATCGGCCATACTCTCCTCTCCAATACCCTGGCGTAGGCCTTAACAGGGAGGCTGAGGTGTGTGATCCCCGTGTAGTTGGAAGACACCCTCATGTCACCCTTCTTATGAAGGGGGACCACCACCCCAGTCTGCCAGTCTAGAGGCACTGTCCCTGACCACCACGGAAAGTTGAAGAGGCGTGTCAACCATGACAGCCCTACAACATCCAGAAAATTGAAGTACTCAGGGTGAATCTCATCCACCCCTGAAGCCCTGCCATGTCGTGCCTGTCGTGGAGCTTTTTAACCACCTCGGTGACTTCAGCCTGGGTGATGAAAGAGTCTAACCCTGAGTCCCCAGCCTCTGTTTCCACCAGGGAATGCGTGATGGCAGGATTGAGGAGATCCTCGAAGTACTCTTTCCATTGCCTGATAATGTCCCCAGTCAAGGTCAGCAGCCTCCCACCCCCACTGTACACAGTGTTGGCGAAGCACTACTTCCCCCTCCTGAGGTGCCGGACGGTTTGCCAGAATTGTTTCAAGGCCAACCGGTAGTCCTTCTCCATGGCATCACTGAACTCCACCCAGGACCGGGTTTTTGCCTCTGCCACAGCCCGGGCCGCAGCACGCTTGGCCTCATGATACCCATCAGCTGCCTCAGGAGTCCCACAAGCCAACCACAGCCAATAGGACTCCTTCTTCATCTTACTGGCTAATGTATGTTGACATATTTTATATATATATTATAAACAACAACCCTAAATTTTAAGATAGATGGGAATTATAAAGTATTTGATCCCCTCTGGCTGGCAAAATCCTGCTGGCAGTTTCTGAGAGCCATTTTATTGACATGTATGTGGGCTGGCCTGGGTCAGTGCATGACTCTACGGTGCTCCGCCACAGCCCACTGTACAATTTATCCTCCTCCAGGGCATTTTATCCTTGCTGATGGAGGGTACCCATGCCTCCAATATCCACTCCCCCTCATCACTCCCTACAAGAGGACAAGACAAGGTGTGGGAGCCCAGCGCTTTAACAGCCATCATTCCAAAAACAGGCTCTATAATAGAGCCTGTTTTTGGAATGATGAAAACCAGATTCAGGGCCATCTTCCTGCAAGCGCTGGAGGTGCATGACACCTTTGTACCTCACGTAAGTCTTGACCTAGATCCATTTTATATATACGTTATACATAATATATACACATACACATATATGCACCCTCTTTTAAATTGTTTTCAGGTCATAACAGCATGCGCCATCCTCCACAACATCTGCCTTGGTGCTGGGGATGTCATGGCCCTAGAGGATGACCCAGAGGAGGCTGTAGAAGAGGATGAGGCTGAGGTTTGGACTGAGGCAGGCAATGTTGCTCTCTGGCGGGACCAGCTTTCAGCTGAGGTGTCTGCCCTGGAGGAGGTACCACCAGAACATGACTACTGTGTGCAGCCAAGTATAATATTATAGATGTGATTAATGTTTGAGGGGAATAACTAATTGTAATATTTTGTGAGCACCATCTTCTAATTCTGCATTTTTCCGATTACCTCTTAGTGATGTGGCAGCCGTCAATTCAGCCGCCCTTTAAACCCACTTGATGGACGATGACGTGGACAGCGGAGAGAGGCATCACAAACAGAAATTATAATGCTAACTGAATTATAAATAAACTTTTAAAACATATAGCACATTTCTTCATTAAAAATTTATATTGAAAAGCTTATTTATTCTCAATCACACTCCCCAGTGATACAGTTGGTGTAACGATGAAGCAACTCAACCAGAACCCAAAACGCAGCCAGACAAGAGAATGGTTAACCAAAAGATTTAATATAAAAAATAATAATAATAATAATTGGGTAGAAGAGGTTCCACTGAAGCGGTCAGACAGGAAGGACAGGAATGGAGGTTTCTCAGGGAACTGAAATCAAGTCGGGGAGGAAGGGGAAGTGGACAACAGGAGGTCTTGGGGGTTCCAGGAACAAACAGGGGACAGAGAATATTTCCACCAACCAGATGCAGAAGCAGGCAGGGAAGATTGTGGCTGATCCCTCCCACCCTGGTCACAGACTCTTTGAGACTCTCCCCTCTGGCAGGAGGCTGCGGTCCATCCGGACCAAAACCTCACGCCACAAGAACAGTTTTTTCCCATCTGCCACCAGCCTGGTTAACAAAGCCCGGAAACCACCCTGACACTCTCCCTTTCCCCCACACCCCCCCTTTTTTTGCTGACAGGACACCTGTAACCTGTAACTTTATGCGTTACATTAACGCTCAGCCTGGAGTCCTGCTTTACTTGCACAATAATCACCTGCACTGTTGTATTGCTCTTGCATCTTATACTGCTCTATATTTACTCTCACTCACTTAAAACTGTGCACATATATTTATATTATATTGTAGATATGTTTATACTGTTTAATTTGTACTGTATTGCACCGACTACGCCAAAACAAATTCCTTGTATGTCCAAAAACGTACTTGGCAATAAAACCTTTCTGATTCTGATTCTGATTCTGATTCTGATCTTATTTACTGCCATGCTCCCCAACAGATGCTGTACTAGAAGAGGTTAATTTGGTGGGATACAAAGCTTTAATTAGCAAATATTAACAGTCCAAAACTGGCATGTTCAACAGGTAACTCCACACAGAACAGGAACATAGTTTATCATATTTAACACTGATCTGTTGTCGACTGTTAAAATTCATTCATGTCTGTTTTATTTCCCACTGAGATGAAAATAAAAATAAAAAAGTTTAATAAAGTCAGCTAAAACACACAACATACATGATGTTGTCAAAAGTATTTTTCTGTCTACTTCTACATGTACATGAACTTTGATAATATCCTATTCTTATTCTATAAGGTCCAGTCTGTTGATGGACCCCCGATGCCAGCAGTAGAAACTTAAACTATTCTGTAAACATCTTCCAAGGTTTAGGAGTGTCTTCATAATTAGATCAGAACCAGAACTGCAGCCTCTGCTCTAATTCATCCCAAAGATGTTCAAGACGGTTGAGGTCAGGGCTCTGAGCAGGACAGTCAAGGTTCTCCACACCTGCAGCCATGGAAGTGACTGGACCACCAGAACTCATTGATTTGGTGGCAGGCTCAATACCTTTGGCAGTATAAAGTCTGTCTAGCTGTCTGCTAGCTTCCACCATTCTGAGGACTAATTTCCATTGTCAGCACGTTTATGGTGATGTGGCATCTTTCTACAACAGGTAAGAACACTGTTATAAACAAGTCATTATGCTTGAAACCCAGTTCAGGTGGTTGAATTACAATAATTTAGCAAAGAATACTGGGTCAAACTTCTTCCCCACACTTAATGGCAGTAATGCTGCAATTTCTGGCCCAAGCGGTTTTTAAGTTTGAGGGCAATTATCTTCTCACACAGGGCCAGTTTGGCTTGGATAGCATTTATCTGTTACAATTATCGTTTAAATATTGCATTTATTTTAGTTGTTGTTCAATGATCTGAAACATTTAGTGACAAAAGAGGACAACACAATATTTTCTGATTTCTCTTCATGTCGGTGCCTTCACATTGCCGGGGTCAGTAGCACCTATAAGATAAAGCTCACTATTATAAGTTAAAACGTCTCTGGCCTCTGGTTGGTGAGATTCTCTGTCATATTAATCTCTCCATTCTGAAAACAATTTCAGCAAAGTTTTTAAATCCAACCACACTTACCCAAACCATTGTTGTTTGTGATGAAATTATAAAATGTTTTGTGTTTATTAGTCAGTCTCATTTACGTCACAACCTCTGACTCACAGCATGACGGTGAGAAATGGCTCAAACACACCCTGATGGTGTGTTTGAACTGATCAGATAAATAGTAGACAATGGTTCGTTAAACTATCAGATCTGACATTATGTGTGTAATGGATCCATCTTTGTAACCATGTTTCCTCTAATGAATTGTATTTATAATTATGACTATGTTTCTGTATTGTTTGTTTGACATTCCCGTGTTTGTAGCAGTTGTTTAAAATGTTCTTCACTAATCAAACTCAGTTTAACACCACTGTTAATCTGCAGCGTGAGGGACTTCTGGGAATAGTGACAACTTCCATAGTGACAACACTGCAGTGCACCGTGTTTCTTTTCATTAACCTGACCATGTTGTACACTCTGAGGAGTAAACAGGTGTTTCGAGACACCTCTCGATATATTCTCCTGTATAACCTTCTGTTTGCAGACACCGTGCAGCTGGCACATAGTCAGTCACTGTTTCTGCTGTCGTCTTTCAGATTAACGCTGCTGTATCCTGTGTGTGCTGCTCTGACAGCTTTCAGCAGCCTAATGTTCTCTGTCTCTGTCGTCACGCTGGTCAGTATGTGCTTAGAGAGGTACATAGCTGTATGCTATCCTCTCAGACACAGCACCATCGTCACCACCAGAAACACAGGGGTGGTTATCTGTGTTATTTGGTGTGTCAGTTTATCACATGTCGTTACACAACTGAGTTTAATGCTAAAGTTTTCATTTCAAGACCTGCAGCACACAAAGATGATGGATTTCTGTGGAAAGGAGAGTGTTTTTCTTGATCCATCGTCTGATCTTTACGACAGAGCTTTCACCTATTTCCTGTTCGTGTTAGGAGGTGTAACCGTCACCATCTCTTATACTGGCATCATGGTAGCAGCTCGCTCAGCCTCCACTGACAAGGCTTCAGCCAGCAAGGCTCGAAGGACTCTGCTGCTGCATCTGCTGCAGATGGGCCTCACAATGTCCTCCACCATATACAACTCACTGATTATAGCCATCTCAAAGCATCTTGGGAGACTTGAAGCTGTGCGTGTCCAGATTTTTCTTTATATTTGCATAATTGTCCTTCCTAAATGTCTGAGCTCCCTCATCTACGGCCTCAGAGACCAGACCATCAGACCCATCCTCATGTTGAACCTCAGCTGTCATTGCAGAGGCTCCGTTTTCATTCCTGTTGTACAAACCAACAAAAAAGTCAGAATACATGTTACTTAATGGCTGTAAAGTTTATATAACCTGTTGTGGTTATTGAATGTTCAGAGAATACAGAAAATGACATTAATGGAGAAAAACATGCAATAACCTTCGTAAACATGTGAGATTTAATGTATATTCTAATATTCAATTAAATTTTTTACACGCTGCTTCATTTGTTTCTCCATGATTGTGTCCTGTAGTGATGCTCTTTGTTAAATAACTGGAAGAATTCATCTTTTGCTATCATTAAACAGAACGTTTTTTGTGTAACAGTGTGGTTTGTTCCTCAGAAACAAGTTTATGAAGATTTTTTTTTTAATACCTTACAACATTACGAAATTTTTAAGTTTATAGTTCAGTTTTGAATCCATTCATCTCTGCACTGAAAGCTTACATTTACCCTTTAAAAGGTTCTAATTTAATTTAGAAAACACTTGTTGCATTTTTTACCTTAAGAGGATGATATGATGATAACATTAGACTGTAGATAAAACAGGATTCAGGTAAGTTTATTAAAAACACTGTGATATATGTTCTGGTTCAATGTATCAATTCTGCCTTGAGAACTATTAGAGACCCCTGTAGTAGTTTGAGTGGTCATCCCTGGACTGAGCTGTGAAGGATCTGAGACACACCAGCTTATGCTGTTATTTTACAGTTTGATTAAATTCAGTCAGTCAGTCATTTTCTACCTCTTATTCCATAGTGGGTCTCGGGGGAGCTGGTGCCTATCTCCAGCAGTCTATGGGCGAAAGGCGGGGTTCACCCTGGACAGGTCGCCAGTCCATCACAGGGCAACACACAAACAACCACACACACACTCATTCATACACCTAAGGGCAATTTAGAGACCAATTAACCTAACAGGCATGTCTTTGGACTGTGGGAGGAAGCCGGAGTACCTGGTGAGAACCCACGCATGCACGGGGAGAACATGCAAACTCCATGCAGAAAGAGCACCAGCTAAGTGCTCTGTTAGGAACATATGGACCAATCAGATCTCTGATGTATGATGGAGCTAGATTATTAAGGGCTTTATATGTGAGGAGGAGAATTTTAAATTATATTCTGGATTTAACAGGGAGCCAATGAAGGGAAGCTAAAATAGGAGAAATATGATCTCTCTTTTTAATTTTCATCAGAACTCTTGCTGCAGCATTTTGAATCAGCTGAAGGCTTTTAACTGCATTTTGTGGACATCCTGATAGTAAAGAATTACAATAGTCCAGCCTTGAAGTAACAAATGCATGGACTAGTTTTTCAGCGTCACTCCTGGACAGGATATTTCTAATTTTGGCAATGTTCTGGAGATGAAAGAAGGAAATCCTAGAAACCTGTTTAATATGGGATTTAAATGACATGTCCTAGTCAAAGTTAACACCAGGTTAAGTGATTGACTAAGCAGTTTCTTTTTTAAAGACTCCGGTCCAAAGACGACAACTTCTGTCTTGTCTGAATTTAGAAGCAGAAAATTTAAAGTCATAAAAGTTTTTATATCTTCAAGACGTGCTTGTAGTCTATTCAAATCAAGTCTTGATTCAAATCAAAAATACTTTATTAATCCCAAAAGGAAATTTTTATGCTGTTGTAACTCATATTATTCACATTTCTTCAAAAAGCCATAGATGGTATTGCTGTTGGCAGGAAAGATCTTCTGTTGCTGATCTGAAGAATCTCTGATGCAATAGTCTGATGAAGAGGATCCTCGGTGTTGACCATATTCTTCATTTTATAAAGAATCCTTTGCACAATTATCTCTACAGGCTCCAGAACAGTCCTCAGACCCTGGCTCTGATGCTGCTGCCACAAAAGATGATGGTAGAAGCTTTATGATGGTGTCTTCAACTCCGCAGCGATAGGCAAACGGCTGATATGTGCTTGCGTGTTCACTATTGATGCAGAGCTTGCTCTGGTGTTGTCCACACACTCAGCCTTGATGTCGTCTCCATGTGGCTAGCTGAGTGTGTCCCTGTCTGTAGCCCAAAACAACCCAATAGAACTTCTTTAATTTAATTCAGTTTTAGTTATATATCTCCAATATACAACACATGTCGTCTCAAGGCTCTTTACAAAGTCAATTCAATCAAATCATATAGATTTTAAGCCAGGTTCATATATTCCAATTATTCTTAACTATCAAACAGTCACATTCATTTTATTATTATTCAAATTGGATAAAACGTTTTTCTATCTAAGGAAACCCAGCAGATTGCATCCAGTCAGTGACTTGCAGCATTCACTCCTCCTGGATGAGCATGTAGAGACAGTGGACAGTCACTGGTGTTGACTTTGCAGCAATCCCTCATACTGAGCATGCATGTAGCGACAGTGGAGAGGAAAAACTCCCTTTTAACAGGAAGAAACCTCCAGCAGAACCAGAACCAGGCTCAGTGTGAGCGGCCATCTGCCACGACCGACTGGAGGTTAGAGAGAACAGAGCAGAGACACAAAGAGAACAAAGAAGCACTGATCCAGGAGTACTTTCTATGGGAAGGAAAAGTAAATGTTAATGGATGTAGCTCCTTTAGTCGTTTCATCTAGAAAGAAAGAACAGATAAACTCTGAGCCAGTTTTCAAGGTTAGAGTCTGAAAGAGAGAACATAGAGTTAGTCACAGTAGAAGCTCAGTCAGTAGCCATGTCTAGGAGAGAGAAAGGGTTAAACACTGAAAGACAGGGCTATGTGGATCATCTGTAGAAGGTGAGCATTAAGTTGTTGCCAGCAGAAGCTCGGACGATTCCCCTCTCCAGAAAGGTGTCACAGGTAGACACAGAGTCAGGCCAGGTGTAGCTTCTAGGAAGAGAAAAGAGAGAACAAAGTTAAAAGCTGAAATAACAGCAAATAATGCAAAATTGGAGAGTAGTATGAGAATGTAGCAGAGAGAGTGAAAGTGGTCATTATCTCATTACGTAGCTGTCCTCCAGCAGAACCTGCGCAGCCGGGGCCTCAGGCCGGCTGGGTGACGGTACGTAGAAAGCATAGTCCTAGATCCCAGCTCACAGGTCACCACCAACCCGTCTGCGTTTCTGACAGATTTTCCCCGCTCAGTGACACACCCGCTGAGAAGCCAACTCTGGTAATTGGCAGCTCCATAGTCAGAAACGTGGCAATAGAGACACCAGCGACCATAGTCAAATGTCTGCCAGGGGCCAGAACGGGCGACGTCAAATCCTACCTGAAACTGCTGGCTAAGGATCAGCTTAAATACAGTAAGATTGTTATTCACGCTGGCGGTAATGACACCCGGTTACGTCAATCGGAGGTCACCAAAGTTAGTGTTGCTTCGGTGTGTAAATTTGCCAAAACAATGTCGGACTCCGTAATTTTCTCTGGTCTCCTCCCCGATCTGACCAGTGACGACATGTTTAGCCGCATGCTATCATTCAACCGCTGGCTGTCTAGATGGTGTCTAGAAAACAACGTGGGTTACATTGATAACAGGCGAACATTTTAGGGAAAACCTGGTCTGATCCGGAGAGACGGCATCCATCCCACTTTGGATGGAGCTGCTCTTCTTTCTAGGAATCTGGCAAAATTTATTAGTTCTCCAGAACTCTGACAACCCAGGGTTCAGACCAGGAAGCAGGGTTGTAGTTTAACACTCCTCTCTGCAGCTTCTGTACTGCTACCCACCCATTACCCTATTAAGACAGTGTCTCGCCCACGGCCAAAATTGAATAGGTTAAAAAATAATCTAAAAGGAGGAAATCAGGAAAATCTCATAAAAATAAACACAACTCAGACTAAAAAGAAAAATAAAACAATTAAATGTGGCTTACTGAACATAAGATCTCTCTCTTCAAAGACATTGCTAGTTAGTGACCTGATTTGTGACAATCAGATTGATTTATTTTGCCTCATAGAAACCTGGCTGCAGCAAGAGGATTATGTTACTATAAATGAGTCAACTCCTACTAATTATTTAAATTTTCACATTCCTCAAATTACTGGGCGAGGAGGAGGAGTAGCAACCATCTTTCAGTCTGATTTATTGATTAGTCCCAGACCAATCAATAGCTACAACTCTTTTGAATATTTAATCCTTAGTTTTCCTCATCCAAATTGCAAAGCACTAAAACCACTTCTTGTCAGGATCTGTGCCATGTCTGTCTGTTTGGTGCTATTTCTGTTCTTAGCCTCTAGATGACGTTTTGAACCGGAGAGGTGACAAGTGTTCTCTATCTCCTTGATGATTTGCTGAGGAGTATTTAAGGAGGAGGCTGCCAGCAACTCACTGCCAGAGTGTTGCCCTTTGTGGTACAGCTCAAGCCGCATTACCTTTGTCTTGATCTTGCTTTGCTCTTTTGTAATTTTGGATTTGTTGCCTTGCAGGTTACCTGAACCTGACTTTGCCTTCAAGCATCGAACCCAGCCTGGATTACCGCATCGAACCCTGCCTGGATTACCGCATCGAACCCTGCCTGGATTACCGTCTTCTGGAAAGAAACTATCCAGCTCCATGAACCAAGACTCAAGCCTCCTGTTACCTCATTGGATCAAACCAGCTGGCAGTCTCCTGATTCCTTCGTTCCGGGATTTCCCTCTGTGAACCCTGTCCACCCTCCTTCTTCCATTGCACCAACTACAGAAACTCTTGGACCATCTATCATCCCGGCCCACCAGTATTCACAGTCTCCAGTCCCACGGGTAATCAACCCCCTGGTCTCTCCACCCCTCTCTGGTGGATCTCTCCTTCAAATCAGTAAGACAGAATGATCATTTAAGAACATAGGTCCAGAGTTTCCCTTTGCTCACCGTTCTGTTTATTTTACAGTTGGTATCCCGGTTCCAGTTTCCTGCACATTTCTACTTCCTGTAAATAAACTCCTTACCGTTATACTCTGTCTCCTGACTTGCTTTCTGCATGTGGGTCAAATCTGTTCGAAACATTATGACACTTCTGTTTGTTTTGTACCGTCCACCAGGCCCTTACACTCAATTTTTATATCAGTTTTCAGACCTTTTTATCTGATTTAGTGTTAAATACAGATAAAGTTATTATAGTGGGGGATTTTAACATTCATGTTGACACTGAAAGTGATAGCTTTAATATAGCGTTTAATGCTATCTTAGGCTCAATTGGCTTTGCTCGAAACATTAACAAACCTACCCACCTTTGTCTTCATTCTCTGGACCTTGTGCTGACATATGGCATTGAGTGTAAAGACATAACAATATTCTCTCATAACCCTGTCCTGTCTGACCATTTCTTAAAAACCTTTGAGTTTAATTTAACTGAGTACTCCACACCTGAAAGAATTTCATTATAGTAGATCATTATCAAAAGTAAACAAACCTAAAACCACACTGACGGAAACAAGTAGAGAGCATGAGGACTAGAATAAATACAAACAAAATGTAAACAATAACTAAAGCTGACCTAACAGGAGGGAGAACTAGAACTATAGAAACTAATCATAAAGAACCATGTGTCCCTGGGAACCAGGGACTGGAGAGACTCCGGAGAGGTCTGACCGCCAACAGGGTGCGGTAGGTCGGACAAACCTCTCCTCTGCTCCAGTCAGGCAGATCAGCTCTGCTGCACGCTGGCGAACAGCTGATCTGACAATTAAGAGTGGAAAAAAGCCCGGGCTTAATTTTGCAGGGGTATTCGGAAAAAACCGGCTTGTTTTGCATCTGGTTTCATTCCCGCCGCTTAGCAATTCTTTTGCTTGATGTTGAGAGCATGGGAAATCTCCAACACGAACGTAAAATGCTGTGCAAATCTGTCAAGATCATATTTTCTCCTCTGAGATGCGCGTCCTGTTTTCATGTAAGCTGCTTCTATCGGTGAAGCATGTTATCTTTCAAAACCAATCACATATATATAGAATATTGATGATGTATTACTGATAATCCCAGTTCCCACGGTCCCTGAATGCAACAGCTGGGAATATGTTGTTCAGCTGCTGTGTTGAGCTGTTTTTCAGCGTCACTCCTGGACAGAATATTTCTAATTTTGGCAATGTTCCAGAGGTGAAAGAAGGAAATCCTAGAAACCTGTTTAATATGGGATTTAAATGACATGTCCTGGTCAAAAATAACACCAAGGTTTTTACTTTATTAATGGAGGTCAATTTAATGCCATCCAGGTTAAGTGATTGACTAAGCAGTTTCTTTTTTAAAGACTCCGGTTCAAAGACGACAACTTCTGTCTTGTCTGAATTTAGAAGCAGAAAATTTAAAGTCATCCAAGTTTTTATATCTTCAAGACATGCTTGTAGTCTATCTAACTGGTTGGGTTCATCAGGATTTATGGATAAGTAAAGCTTATCATCAGAGTATCATCAGAGTATCATCAGCATAACAGTAAAAATTTATCCTATGCTGCCTGATAATTTTACCTATTGGAAGCATATATATAGTAAAGAGAATTGGCCCAAGTACTGAACCCTGTGGTACTCCACAATTAACCCTGGAGTTTAAAGATGATTTATCATTTACATGAACAAACTGGAATCTGTCAGACAAATAAGAGTTAAACCAGCTTAATGTGAGAGGTTATCTCTGAACAAGACATTCCTATTCCAACAGAGAAAGACATGATTATGATCTGATTTGCCAAGAGGTCATTCAAAAGAGTTGAAAACAAATCCTACATTATGTTAAAAAGAAACAGGAAAAATCATTCCAGTTGCACAGCTTTTAAAAGCATTAAGTAATGCAACGAGAAAAATGAAGATTTGAAAATAATAGACTTCAAGGAATGGGACTGCAAGGAACAAAGCTACTCCAACTATGCTTTTCAGGTGCCAGTAGTAGGTTTTTGGGCACCAATCAGATAAATATTAGGATAAATACTTGGAAAGGGAATGGCAAATTATGGTCTCTCTCCAGACTTTGGTCGGACTCCTGAAGATGGTTAGGCCGCTGGTGTAATGGGAGGTTCTAAGGACCCAAAATTTCAGCCAGACACAGATAAAATTCAAAAGATTTATTAATTAAGCTCTGGGTGACGTTTAGCAGGAAACCACCACCAGTGGCAGGCTCAGGAACCTCTGAGGGCAGACAGGGGAATGGCTGAGCAGAAAACTGGAAATAATAATAAGAAAACGCAGAAGTAAAGCCACTAATCTTCTCAGAATCCATGGAAGAATACAGAAGGTGAATTTTGGCTCCTCGTTGCGGTGGTTGGGTGACAGCAGGAAAACGTCACACGGGCTCTCGGGCATGTAACCCCAGTGAACAGACAGGGTGCGGTGGTCAGAGGGCAAAAACTGGGTCAGAGCCGGAGAAGCAGTAACAGGCGACAGGATCCGAGGGAGAGGCAGGGAGCGGTAGTCAGGAGGCAGAAGCAAGGTCGATGTCCAGAATCCAGAAGCCAGTGAGGTATCTGATGTGAGCAAGGCAGAGCAGAGAAATGAAAGGGGCAACAAAAGAGATCAAAATCAGGTATGCAGACAAGGAAGGACCGCTGGACATTTACTCACACGATGGCTTTCGTTAATCTGGTGCTGTTTGTCTGTCATCTTACTGCTTATAAAGCCAGGTGAACAGGTGGAGTGGCATGGCAATTAGGGAGCTGGCTGGGAAGGAGCAGGTGAAAGCAATTATCATAATGGCTTCAGTGCAGAGATGAGCAGCAAACAGCCCAGAATTATGACAGATAAAGACAAGAACTTCATCCTCCGCAAGTCAGTGCAACTGGAGATCTCCCAGCTAGATCTGGAGAGAAGAATTAAGGAGGTCCACCTAATTTACCCAGTTCCAGAAGATCCTGGAGGGGGTCATTGGCTGGGATACTGCTGGCAAAAACTTCACCTGTTAAGCCCTCAGGAGTGTAGAATAACTTCTGCCTTAAATTAAATTACATAACTGAAATAAATCAAGTATAGCTCCACAGTTATAAAGTCTAAATGCAAACCTTTGTTACCTGTGTAAAGGTAAGACATACAAGAATATTTGTCCAGTGGAACCACTATTGTAACTGTTACTATGTCTGATTTATGTGTGATTAAACAAAGAAAAAATCGTAGTAGAAGCCTCAGCTTGTATTCATCAACATCTTGACAATAACTGCAGCAAATGTGGACTGAATCAGTTGAAGAATATTTGTTCCACAAAGGTTTAAGTGGGCAATATGCGAGGCGGAGCTGGTATTTCAGCACAATTTAGCCAAATGTGTTTTTCATCTCACAAAAGGAAATCAGGCCAAATAAAAAAGTTGATTTCCATTGTAGGACTCCTTCTGCAATTGACACAGCCTTTGGTCATGACATTCAACCAGTGTATCATCAAAATGTACAATTGTGCACAGTAAAAAATTAATATAATGAAAAGAAATCGTTTCCTTTTGTCTCCAACTAGAGGAATTTTATTAAAAAAAGAGTAATCAATGACAAACTATGTGAACCAAAGAAACTATGAAAAACTGTTTTCTGATCTCTCTCCAGACACACCTGTACATAATGCTCATTGTCCTTATTTTTATCGCGCTAAATGGTTTTACATGTTGTGGTTATAGAAACATAAATCAGATTCCTTGTTTGTTGTACAAACATGGCCAATAAAGTTGATAGTAACCGATTCTGAATCAAACAGAAAACAAACCGTCCTTGAACCTTGAATCAATCTCACACAAACAGACATGCACCCTCTTTTTTCCTGGAGGGGGGGGGTGATTGTTGTTGGAAGAGTTACTACACAACATATGTCCCAATAATTACTAACATAAGACACCGTTAAAATGGCAGACATGTAATGTAAATCTGCTGGAAATAAGAGTAACACTGTAACTTACTCATGACTCCCCAAAGCACAACTTTATTGTCGTCTTCCTAATTCAACTGCTGGGTTTCCTAAGATAGAAAAACGTTTTAACCAATTTGAATAACAAACTGAATTTAATAGGATCAAATGGAATATAGGAACATGACTTGGAATCTGGATGATTGGATTGAAATGACTTTGTAAAGAGTCTTGAGACGACGTGTTGTTAATTGAATCGACACTGTACATCATCACTGACCGCTAGATAATAGATCAATTGATCAACAGACAGACAAAGACAGTCAGACAGACAGACAGACAGATAGACACACACACAGACAGACGCACAGACAGACACACACAGACAGACACACAGACAGACACACACAGAGACACACACACAGACAGACACACACACACAGACAGACACACACACAGACAGACACACACACAGACAGACAGACAGACACACACACAGACAGACACACACACAGACAGACAGACACACACACAGACAGACAGACACACAGACAGACAGACACACACACAGACACACACACAGACAGACAGACACACACACAGACAGACAGACACACAGACAGACAGACACACACACAGACAGACACACAGACAGACAGACACAGAGACACACACACAGACAGACACACACACACAGACAGACACACACACACAGACAGACGCACAGACAGACACACACAGAGACACACACACAGACAGACACACACACACAGACAGACACACACACAGACAGACAGACAGACACACACACAGACAGACACACACACAGACAGACAGACACACACAGACAGACACACAGACAGACACACACAGACAGACACACAGACAGACACACACAGAGACACACACACAGACAGACACACACACACAGACAGACACACACACAGACAGACAGACAGACACACACAGACAGACACACAGACAGACACACACAGAGACACACACACAGACAGACAGACACACACAGACAGACACACACACAGACAGACAGACAGACACACACACAGACAGACACACACACAGACAGACACACACACAGACAGACACACAGACAGACACACACACAGACAGACACACAGACAGACACACACAGAGACACACACACAGACAGACAGACAGACACACACAGACAGACAGACACACACACACACAGACAGACACACACACAGACAGACAGACAGACACACACACAGACAGACACACACACAGACAGACACACACACAGACAGACACACAGACAGACAGACACACAGACAGACAGACACACAGACATAGGGATATATGTGGTGCTAATTATATAAACGTGAGGTGAGCTTAGTGTGTGCTGCTCTACAATTTTCTATCTACCATCTTTGAAGTTTGTCTGAGATTACCTCGAATGAAAGGACAAACCGCGATTAAGTAACAGCAGTGGGTTAAACTGTCATTATTTATATTTACTGTTTCATATTTACAATTATTACCTCTAACTACAGCAGGCCTTGGCTATTATAAAGCACTACGGTTTACCTTTTGCTCTGCTGGACATCAAGACAAAAAGGGGTAGGTGTTCCAACACCATTAGTCAATTACATTTCACCTGCCAGTCTAAGGTGTTTCGGCTCTGATTGGATAAATATTAGGTGAGGGAAAGGCAAATTATCCATGTGGTTTATTTGCTGGTATAAATATTTGAACTCCATAACCCTCTAGATCATAACCATGGAACATTTGTTTGGGTACAACAAATATTTTCTTCCAAGGTTTTTGTTCTGATTAAACTCCATGTGGGCCTAATCTTTAACATGTCCTTCATTAATCAAACGAAGTTAAACACCACCTTAGATCTGCAGCGTCAGGGCATCCTAGGGGTGGTGTTATTTTCCACTGCGACAACGCTGCCATGCTGTGTGTTTCTTTTCATTAATCTGACTATGTTGTACACTCTGAGGAGTAAGGAGGTGTTTCGAGACACCTCTCGTTATGTTCTGTTGTTTAACCTTCTGTTTGCAGACACGATCCAGCTGACACAGAGCCAGACAATGTTTTTACTGTCTTCTTCCAGAGTAACTATGCTGTATTTGGTGTGTGTGGGTCTGACTATTCTCACCAATCTCACACTCACTGTTTCAATTATCACTCTGGTGATCATGTGCTTAGAGAGATACATCGCTGTGTGCTATCCATTCAGGCACAGCGTTTTTATCACCACCAAAAACACAGGAGTGGTTATTTGTATCATTTGGTGTTTCGGTACACTAAAAGACATTATGCAACTAGGTCTAATTTTAAAATGTTCTTTTTATAATGTGAAGCAAGTGCAGATGCTGGACTTCTGTGGGAAAGAAAGTGTGTTTGTTGATTCAGCCTCTGACATTTTTAACAAAGCTTTCACCTATTTCCTGTTCGTGTTAGGAGGTGTAACCGTCACTTTCACCTATACTGGCATCATGGTAGCAGCTCGCTCAGCCTCCACTGACAAGGCTTCAGCCAGCAAGGCTCGAAGGACTCTGCTGCTGCATCTGCTGCAGATGGGCCTCACAATGTCCTCCACCATACACAACTCACTGCTCATAGTTATCACCAGTAATCTAGACAGGGTTCCAGCTGTGCGCCTGCAGGTTGTTCTTTATGTTTGTGTTATTGTCCTTCCTAAATGTCTGAGCTCCCTTATCTACGGCCTCAGAGACCAGACCATCAGGCCCATCCTCATGTTGAACCTCATCTGTCAGTGGAGAGGCTCAGTTTTCATTCCTGATGTCTCAGCTAATAATAAAATCAGAATACATATTTAACTTTCACAGAGTGAAAGTGAACATTTCATAATGAAAACCTCAGTTTGAGAATTTTGTTAATAATTTCTTGTATGAGCTCACCTAAATTTTATAGCAGTGAAGAAAATGTATTACACAAAGTACTGTCGTGCTTTCTCCACAATTGTTCACTGTACAAAGGTCAATGTGAAATCTGTGGGATGTTAACTACACAGATTTTATTTATTTTTTATTTTTTTTGTAGCACTAGAGGCCTGTGTTTTTCATGCATTCGATAGTAGACAGGAATGAGGGGCAAACATTCACAAAGGTCACCGGGTCCAGGACCCAAACCCGGAACACTTGCACCATGAACTAAAGCCTCTGCACATGGTGCTTAACCCCAACACCACTAGTGCCGTGCCGGGTAATCAAATTTTTTTTATCCATACTATAGAAACTAGAGGGGTTTTCATGCAGAATTAAATGGGACATGAGAGTCTGATACTTTTGGCTTGGATCTAAATCTGAGTTAAAAGCCGGTATGGCATACCAGGTCAAATTCTTAAAAATGACTGTGAAATAAAATCTTGCTGTATTACATACATCTAAATACATCTATTTATGTGAGGAAAAACTTAAAGCCTGTTTGAGTGGAAAGTAAGAAAGGAAAGAGAATAAAAATCTGTGACTGACGTAGAAAACTGTATGTCAGGATATTTATTTTACATTTTATACATAATATAATACACTGTACTACAACTACAATATTATGTGTCATGATATATATACAAAAATGTTTTCAGATATTAATTACTTCACAACGGGTCTTAAAATGAAGTTGAACTATTTGCCGTCATCAGAATCAGAATCAGAATCAGAAAAGCTTTATTGCCAAGTACGTTTTTGGACATACAAGGAATTTGTTTTGGCGTAGTCAGTGCAATACAATACAAATTAAACAGTATAAACATATCTAAGATATAATATACATATATGTGCACAGTTTTAAGTGAGTGAGAGTAAATATAGAGCAGTATAAGATGCAAGAGCATTGTCTTTAGTTCGGTGTTTCTCAACCCTGGTCGCCAGGCCCAAAGTCTTGTAGGTTCTGTGGGTTTCCCTGCTGCTCCACACCTGACTTCAATGCATGTGTGATTAACGAGTTTCTGAAAAACTTGCATATAGTCATCCTTAAAAAATATTTCAAGTGCTAAGAGATCAGGAATGATCAGACAATAAAACATGATATCATAAATATATTTGGCAACTTTGTAAAACATCAATGGAATATGTCTAACATTGACGGGCTTTAATTTTGAAATTCCACATCAGATCTTGATGAAATTTGGTGAGTGGAACCTGGAAGTGTTCTCTTGTCATTCTGAAGTGAGAGTAATCACTGGAAACAACCTGTTTTCAGGCAATAAACACAGAAACCTAGGGGAAATAAACGTAACAATTCCACATCAGTTATTGGTGACATTTAATAAGTGACATCTGGAGGTGTTCTGTCAGCCTGAAGTGAAAGTAATCACTGGAAACATTTCGTTTTCATGCTAGAAACACAGTAATGTCTAAATGTTTTATTTTTAAGGCCTTTCATTTTGAAAATCTGCATCAGATGTGGGTGAAATGTGGTGAGTGACATCTGGATGTGTTCTTCTGTCAATGTGAAGTGAGACTGGCCACTGGAAACTATTTAGTTTTAATAAGCATGGAGCTTAGGGAATATAAATGGACATTCTCAAATAATGAACACACAAATTACCACATAAAACGGTGACAAAAACTAAAATGTCATAAATATATTCCCGGGTGGACTTCTAAATATTTAGTATAAATAACAGCAACAATGACATCAATCCCCACAAGTCAGTTCATTTCAAAAATATTGCTTTTAACTAAGATCTTAGCAAGCGCCATTGCCATGATTCATGATGTTTTCACACACAACAAAACCCAGTGAGGGCTGACTTGGCTGTCATTTTGAAGTGGAGGCAGCTGGCTTGACCACAGCAGCAGCCGCTGTGGCAGCATCCTGGAGGCTTTTACAGCTGGTCTGCCACCCTCTGGCATCCTTGTGGTAACCCTTGTGGCAACCCTTGTGGCAACCTGTGACACCCTCTGACACTCTGGGGGCATCCTGGTGGCAACTTGTGGCACCCTCATTGCCAGGGACTCCACAGAGTGCCAGTGTGTTTTCATGTAATTCATTTTATTTTCTGTGAGTAACAATTCATAGTAACCATTCATGATCTATAATAACCCGACTGTTTGTGGAATGTCTCTTGTCATCCTTTCAGCACGTTATACATACACATAATGCTATTTAGGACAGAGTGTTATGATTCTGGTACGTCTGCTCTACCCTGTCTCCCTGGCTGCAATCAGCATATTAGATTCACCTGGTGGCTGCTGCAGTGTACTGCAATCTGTGGAAAGCCAAGCACCTGTGTCTTCCCTGATATATACTGACTCTGACAAGCAGATGGTGCCAGATTTTTGAAAGCCATTTGTGTGAGTAGATATCCAGCGTTCCTTCCTGTCTGATCATTGTTCTTGACCTTGCCTTGCCTTTTGGATTTATGCCTCTCTGCCTGCTCCCTGTCGGACTATTTGGATTTTGGTTTTCGACCCTGTTTCCTGCATCTGGTTTATGCCTCTGCCTGCCCCTTGCCTGACGCCTCTTGTTCTGATCATTGATCATGTTTCTGTCCCCGGATTATTGAGCCAGCCTAGCCCTTGGATTAGTCAGCCTAAAGCTACCCGCCTCTCTTACCTGCACTGTAGAGATCTCTGCCTGCCACCCAGTGAGGTTTCCCCTCTGGGTTTCAAGTTCAACCCAGGTTAGTGACTTTTTTGATCCTTGCAAGATCTGGAGAAACTACAAGTCACTAAACCTTCTTTCTGCTTCAGTGATTCCCAGAAGCTGTGTGGAGTTTAACCTGAGTGACGCTTTGCTGTGGCTGAATAAATCTTTTAATCTTTCAGTTCTGTGTCTGGCTGAATCTTGGGTATGCTTGTTTCTAATCTGTAATAGAGAAATCTGGCCAAAGATGGACCCGTCGCCAGCACAACAGTGGCGCACCCACGTTGATGAGACCCTTTCCTGGCTTGGTTCCGGCTTGGAGGAAATCATTTCTACATTACGTTCAGGCAATCCTGTCCCTGGGTCGCCACCGTCTCAGATTAACCATGCCCAAGTAATACGGACAACAGCAGAGGTAAGGGAGCCACGCCTATCTCCACCTGAGATGTTCAGTGGACACCCTGACCAGTGTCAAGCCTTCCTAACTCAGTGTGAAATTCATTTTGAGCTTCAGCCATCATCATTTCCCACTGGACGCTCCAAGGTGGCTTTTGTCATATCTCTGCTGGCAGGAAGGGCGAAGCAGTGGGGAACTGCTGAATGGCAGAACAGGTCTGCATCTTGTGCCTCTTATGAAGCTTTTTCCAAGGAACTCATTTGAGTTTTTAACCCTGTTCTTCCAAGTCGTGAAGCTGCTAGAGGATTATTGTCCCTCAAGCAGGGTGATCAGCCTGTCTCGTCTTATATAATTGACTTTCATTTGTTGGCCGCAGATAGCTGTTGGAATGAAGCAGCACAAATGGATGCATTCATGCAAGGACTGAACGCAGACATCAATGATGAGTTAGCAACCCGTGACTACCCCTCTTCCCTGAAACAACTCGAGGACCTTGCTGCTTGCATTGATATTCGGCTGGCAGAGAGAAGGAGGGAGAAGCGACATGAGGTGGCTCATTCCTCATTATCTCAGGGTTCTGCACACCGGCATGAGAGAAGGAGCCGGTCACCTCTCACTGAGGAGAATGATGATTGTGAGCCCATGCAATTGGGCAGAACCAAGATTAGCCCTGAGTAGAAAGATTGTCGGAGGAGATTCAAGCTCTGTTTTTATTGTGGAGAGAAGGGACATTTAGCACTCAGGTGTCCATTAAAAGGACAGGCTCAGCAGAGGAAGGGAGGTCTCTACTGAGCCGAAGTCAACTATCTGCCTCCTCCTTCTTGTTTCCTGCCCATTTTCAAACCTCTTCCATGTCTTTCCAGGGGGCCGTGTTTATTGATTCAGGAGCAGACACTGAATTCATGGATGAAGCATTCGCCAATAAGAACAACATAAAGCTCATTCCGTCAGCTGACACACATAAAGTGCTAGCATTGGATGGTCACAGCATGAACAATTCACACCTCAGGACGGAGGAGATTACCTTAACAGTTGAAGGTAATCATCAAGAAAAAGTAACTTTCATGATCATTAATTCACCTGGGGCCTCCTGGTTGCAGAAACACAACCCTCACATTGACTGGAAAAAGAAAGAAGTTCTGGGTTGGTCATGCTCCGCTGCCTGCCTTTTGTCTGCTGCTATGGAGGTCAGCGTGGAGAATGAGGTCGAGGAGACATACCCGGATTTATCACAGTACCTCAAGAATACTATGAGATAAAGGAAGTATTTAATAAGATCAAGGCCACAGCTCTGCCACCCCACAGACCATATGATTGTGCTATTGATTTGCTTCCTGGCACCTCACCCCCCAAAGGCAGGCTTTACTTGTTGTCTGGTCCAGAGCACAGGGCCATGAAGAAATATGTTGATGAGGCATTGAAAGCAGGACGGATTCAACCTTCTTCCTCTCCTGCAGGTGCTGGTTTCTTTTTTGTGGGGAAGAAGGATGGTTCGTTGAGACCATGCATTGATTATAGAGGACTTAATGAAATAACAGTCAAGAACAGATACCCCTTACCACTCATGAATACAACTTTTGATCAGATCCAGGGAGCCAAGATATTTTCTAAGCTGGATCTAAGGAATGCATATCATCTGGTCCGAATCAGAGAAGGAGATGAGTGGAAAACGGCTTTCAACATGCCTACGGGCCATTATGAGTACAAGGTCATGCCATTTGGACTTACTAATGCTCCTGCAGCTTTTCAGTCATTGGTTAATGACGTTCTAAGAAACATGGTGGGTCAATTCGTATTTGTTTATCTCGATGACATATTAATTTATTCTCAAGATCTGGATACCCACAGGAAACATGTCAGCTGTTCTCCTGCGTCTACTGCAAAACCAGTTGTTCGTCAAGGCAGAGAAATGTGAGTTCCACATAACTACTACATCCTTTTTGGGCTTCATCATTTCCCCAGATCAACTGATTGTCGATCCCTCCAAAGTAAAGGCCATATTGGAATGGCCTGTTCCAACTGATCACAAGCAGCTTCAGAGATTTCTGGGCTTCGCAAACTTTTATAGGAGGTTTATTAGAAATTACAGCCAGGTTGCTACTCCCCTGAACGCTCTGTTGAAGCCATCTCTGCTTCCCCGGGTCCGTTGATTTGGGTACAGGTTTCAAAGAGTGAAATAAACACAAGTACAATCTACTTATGTTCACCTTCTGCGCAGAGTGAGAGATGGAGGCCCCATGCAGCTGCAGGCCCAACTCTGATCAACTCTCTGCTTCCAGCTCGTTTTATTCAGTCTCAAGGGTGTGTTCAACATATACATATATCATGTCACACATCTATAACACAACATTTCCTTATGTCCAAATATGGAGTATTTCTAGTTGTTTTCTTATAGCAAGCTTGTCTTGTCTTGTCTCGGCCTTCGTTGTCCTCCACTTGTTTACAACCTTGGACTCTCTATCCTGTACTCCCTTGTCATTCACCAATTTATGCCCTTGCCCTCTCTGTGCTTCTCACTCCCTATGTTTTCACAGCTCTTACCTCTTCCAAGACAAGATTTGTGTGGAATAAGGATGCAGAGAAGGCCTTCAACAGGTTGAAAGAACTCTTCACATTAGCTCCAGTGCTACTGTCTCCTGACCCAGAGAGACAGTTTATCGTGGAGGTGGATGCCTCAAGAACTGAGGTCGGAGCCATGTTAAGCCAGAGAGGTGAGGATGATCGTGTTCACCCACGTGCTTTTTTCTCAAGGACTCTATCACAGGCTGAGTGGAATTACGATGTGGGAAACAGAGAGTTGCTGGCCGTGAAGTTGGCATTGACAGAGTGGAGACATTGGCTGGAGGGGACTAAGGAGCCATTTATGATGTGGACTGACCATAAGAATTTGGAGTACCTGAAATCAGCAAGACGGCTAAACCCCCAGGCAGGCAAGGTAGGCTCTGTTTTTTGGTCGGTTTAATTTCTCCCGGTCTTACAGGCCAGGGAGTAAAAATGGCAAACTTGACGCCCTGTCCCGGATTCAAGAGCCCGCACAATCTCAGTCTGCGGGTGAAGAGGAGTTTATCCTTCCCAAGGCCGTCAGGTTGTCTGTGTCCCGAGTTGAGGTGGAAAGGGAGGTCCAGGAGGCTATTAGAGATCTGTCTATCCCACCATCATGCCCACCGGACCGCTGTTTTGTTCCTGAGCGCCTTGTGCCTAAGGTACTGGAGTCCTGTCATTGTTCTCGTCTCGTTTGTCATCCTGGAGTCAGCAGAACTATTCAGACGGTACAAGCTCAGTTTTGGTGGCCATCCCTTGTGAAGGATGTTAAAGACTATGTTTCTGCATGCACTCAATGTTGTCAAGCCAAGCCTTCTCGTCGCCCCCCTGTGGGGTTGTTGCACCCATTGCCCATCCCCCCTCGCCCATGGTCGCACATCACATTTCTATGGACTTTGTGACAGGTTTACCGGTGTCAAATGGTCACTCTGTACTACTAACCATAATTGACAGATTTTCGAAGATGGTTCATCTGGTGCCCCTAAAGAAGCTTCCATCTGCAAAAGAGATGGGTAAGATATTGACCAAAGAAGTTTTCAGGCTCCATGGAATTCCCAATGACATTGTTTCCGAAAAAGGACCCCAGTTTGTGTCACGTTTTTGGAAGGAGTTCTGTTCTTTGTTGGGAATTTCTGTTAGTCTCTCTTCAGGGTTTCATCCTCAGTCTGATGGCCAAACCGAGAGAGCCAACCAAGAAGTGGAAACCAAACTTCGCATTTTATGTGAGTCAGACCCGACCAAGTGGTCACAAAATTTGCCCTGGGTTGAATACGTCATGAACTCTCTGCAGTCAAGTGCCACTGGTTTGTCCCCTTTCCATGTTGTGTTTGGTTTCCAGCCACCCATGTTTTCGGTTTAGGAGAGAGAGGCTAATGTCCCGTCTGCCCAAGCGGCTGCCCTAAATTGCCAAAGAATATGGAGAAAGGCCAGGAGGTCGATGATCAGAATGTCAGTGGTTCAGTCAAGAACGGCCGGACACAGATCCCTGCTCCTAAGTACACGGTGGGGCAGAAAGTTTGGCTCTCTGCCAAACACCTACCGTTAAGGGTAGAGTCCTGGAAGTTGGCACCCCGATTTGTTGGACCCTTCCCGATTTCCAAGATCATCAACCCTGTCTCTGTACGGCTGAGATTACCCAGTTCCATGAGGATTCACCCCACGTTCCACGTTTCTCAGGTCAAGCCCTTCGTGGAGCCCCGACTCGACTTGGAATGTCTCTTATCATCCTTTCAGCACGTTATACATACACATAATGCTATTTAGGACAGAGTGTTATGATTCTGGCATGTCTGCTCTACCCTGTCTCCCTGGCTGCAATCACCAGATTAGATGCACCTGGTGGCTGCTGCAGTGCAGTGCAATCTGTGGCATTGCAAGCACCTGTGTCTTCCCTGATATATACCGACTCTGACAAGCAGACAGTGCCAGATTTTTGAAAGCCATCGTGTGAGTAGATATCCAGCATTCCTTCCTGTCTGATCATTGTTTTTTGACCTTGCCTTGTCTCTTGGATATTGCCTCTCTGCCTGCCCCTTGTCGGATTGTTTGGATTTTGGTTTTCGACCCTGTTTCCTGCATCTGGTTCATGCCTCTGCCTGCCCCTTGCCTGATGTCTCTTGTTCCGATCATTGACCCTGTTTCTGTCCCCCTTATAGCTAATAACTATAATTCAATTCAGTTTCAATTCAATTCAGTTTTATTTCTATAGCACCAATTCACAACACATGTCGTCTCAAGGTTCTTCACAACAGTCAGGTTCATACATTCCAATTAATCCTAACAATTGAACAGTTCAGTCAGATTCAGTTATTTATTCAAATTGGATAAAAAGTTTTTCTGTCTAAGGAAACCCAGCAGATTGCATCCAGTCAGTGACTTGCAGCATTCACTCCTCCTGGATGAGCATGTAGAGACAGTGGACAGTCACTGGCGTTGACTTTGCAGCAATCCCTCATACTGAGCATGCATGTAGCGACAGTGGAGAGGAAAAACTCCCTTTTAACAGGAAGAAACCTCCAGCAGAACCAGAACCAGGCTCAGTGTGAGCGGCCATCTGCCACGACCGAATGGAGGTTTGAGAGAACAGAGCAGAGACACAAAGAGAACAAAGAAGCACTGATCCAGGAGTACTTTCTATGGGAAGGAAAAGTAAATGTTAATGGATGTAGCTCCTTTAGTCGTTTCATCTAGAAAGAAAGAACAGATAAACTCTGATCCAGTTTTCAAGGTTAGAGTCTGAAAGAGAGAACATAGAGTTAGTTACAGTAGAAGCTCAGTCAGTAGCCATGTCTAGGAGAGAGAAAGGGTTAAACATTAAAGACAGGGCCATGTGGATCATCGGTAGAAGGTGAGCATTAAGTTGTTGCCAGCAGAAGCTCGGACGATTCCCCTCTCCAGAAAGGTGTCACAGGTAGACACAGAGTCAGGCCAGGTGTAGCTTCTAGGAAGAGAAAAGATAGAACAAAGTTAAAAGCTGAAATAACAGCAAACAATGCAAAATTAGAGAGTAGTGTGAGAATGTAGCGAAGAGGGTGAAAGTGGTCATTATGTCCTCCAGCAGCCTAAGCCTATAGCAGCATAACTACACAGATAGTTTCAGTTCAGATTATTTAGTTAAACGGCGCTTATTTACAACAATGTCGTCTCAAGGAACCTCACAAAGGGTCCCACTGATGGTCATTGTTATACTAAAAACCACAAGGATTGGGATACCTCCCTCTGTCAGACTGATTATAACCATTGGAAAAGAGAAGGGGTCATACAGGTAGCAGAAATGGAGGGTGTGTTTGCACCTCAACCATAACTGAACCGGTTTAGGCTAAACCTGACTCCCCCTTACTCCATCCAACAGGGAGGGAAGAAGACGGAGGTAAAAAATAAGGAAGATAGTTCAGGATAACCTAAGCCACTCTAACTATAAGCTTTATCAAAAAGGAAAGTTTTAAGCCTAGCCTTAAAAGTAGACAGGGTGTCTGCCTCACGGACTAAAACTGGGAGCTGGTTCCACAGGAGAGGAGCCTGATAACTAAAGGATCTGCCTCCCATTCTACTTCTAGAGACTCTAGGAACCACCAGTAAACCTGCAGTCTGAGAACAAAGTGCTCTGTTAGGAACATATGGACCAATCAGATCTCTGATGTATGATGGAGCTAGATCATTAAAGGGCTTTATATGTGAGGAGGAGAATTTTAAATTCTGTTCTGGATTTAACAGGGAGCCAATGAAGGGAAGCTAAAATAGGAGAAATATGATCTATCTTTTTAATTTTAATCAGAACTCTTGCTGCAGCATTTTGAATCAACTGAAGGCTTTTAACTGCATTTTGTGGACATCCTGATAGTAAAGAATTACAATAGTCCAGCCTTGAAGTAACAAATGCATGGACTAGTTTTTCAGCGTCACACCTGGACAGGATATTTCTAATTTTGGCAATGTTCTGGAGGTGAAAGAAGGAAATCCTAGAAACCTGTTTAATATGGTATTTAAATGACATGTCCTGGTCAGAAATAACACCAAGGTTTTTTACTTTATTATCAGAGGTCAATTTAATGCCATCCAGGTTAAGTGATTGACTAAGAAGTTTCTTTTTTAAAGACTCCGGTCCAAAGACGACAACTTCTGTCTTGTCTGATTTTAGAAGCAGAAAATTTAAAGTCATCCAAGTTTTTATGTCTTCAAGACATGCTTGTAGTCTATCTAACTGGTTGGGTTCATCAGGATTTATGGATAAGTAAAGCTGAGTATCATCAGCGTAACAGTGAAAATGTATCCCATGCTGCCTGATAATTTGACCTATTGGAAGCATATATATAGTAAAGAGAATTGGCCCAAGTACTGAACCCTGTGGTACTCCACAGTTAACCCTGGAGTTTAAAGATGATTTATCATTTACATGAACAAACTGGAGTCTGTAAGACAGATAAGATTTAAACCAGCCTAGTGCTGTTCCCCTGATCCCTACAGCATATTCCAGCCTTTCTAAGAGAATATTATGATCGACTGGATCAAATGCAGCACTGAGATCTAACAGAACCAGAACAGACACAAGTCCATTATCTGAGGCCATAAGAATATCATTAATGACTTTCAGCAGAGCTGTTTCAGTGCTATGATGAGCTCTGAAACCTGACTGAAACTGGTACATAAAGATCATTTACCCAAAAAGGTTGTTAGTTTTCAAGCTAGTAAAATATTTCCCTAAACATTATTTTACTAAACTTGATAACTAAGTAAACACCATTAAGCCCCATTTCTCCAGAAAGATTTGGCTCTTTTCCAAAATATGTCCTTAAATGTTTTACCATTCCCTTAATAATATTTCTTCAAATATTATTTTAATAAATAAAGGCAGCTAATTAGACACCGTTGAGAATTATTCATCCAGAAGGTTGGTTTTATTCAGCAGATCATTATTTGAAACATTATTTTATTAAAACAATATTTTATCTGATCTTACATTGTGAATGGATGTCTAAAGGTTTGCTGATTATTGTCTAAGTTAGTTCCAAAACTAACTTAACTTCATTTCCAGATTCTTCAAGATAATCCTTGGTTCTCAAACATAAACATTGCATGGTAATGTTGCATCACTCTTTTGGTCATAATTATCAATCATCTTTAATCAACTTGTTTATATTGTACATAGTCCATTAGTCTTCATTATTCTTTAATTCTGCTTGGTAGTTTAGTTGGATTGTTTTAGCAAAGTAAAGAGTTTGTTGATTGAAATATGTTTGACTTTGAGTTGACTTATTTTTGTTAATAAATTATTGTATTTTAAGAAATTGTGTGAATTTATTCCATATATGTGCAGAGTTTATGCTGTTCAATAATGTCAGAGCTCGTCTCACACCTTTCTATTTTGTCCTAATACCATCACCTTACTGGACTGGTATTCACAGGACAATCCTTAACAGACCCAAATATTATTTGATACAATATTAAAATATTAATATTAAAATATTAATATTAAATAATATATTCATATTCATAATTACAACAGGTGCAAACGAACATTACAAAATCAGAAACACTTTTACAAAGCCTGACATACATTTTTATTTGAGAAAACAAACTTACATCTCAGGAAACACTTTACAAATGACAAAATCTTACAGAAAGGGAATGTACCAACTCCGACACTGAACCGGAAGTGATACGGGAGCGCTAATAGAGTCTCTAAGATGCTGCCACATTTTTGACGTAGCTAGTGCTCCACATCGGCAAATAGGTTATTTACTAAAAGCCTTCAGCTGATTTAAAATGCTGCAGCAAGAGTTCTGATGAAAATTAAAATGAGAGATCATATTTTTCCTATTTTAGCTTCCCTTCATTGACTCCCTGTTAAATCCAGAATAGAATTTAAAATTCTCCTCCTCACATATAAAGCCCTTAATGATCTAGCTCCATCATACATCAGAGATCTGATTGGTCCATATGTTCCTAACAGAGCACTTTGTTCTCAGACTGCAGGTTTACTGGTGGTTCCTAGAGTCTCTAGAAGTAGAATGGGAGGCAGATCCTTTAGTTATCAGGCTCCTCTCCTGTGGAACCAGCTCCCAGTTTTAGTCCGTGAGGCAGACACCCTGTCTACTTTTAAGGCTAGGCTTAAAACTTTCCTTTTTGATAAAGATTATAGTTAGAGTGGCTTAGTTTATCAGGGAGGGAGCCTTCCTCCCTCCCTGTTGGTTGGAGTAAGGGGGAGTCAGGTTTAGCCTAAACCGGTTCAGTTATGGTTGAGGTGCAAACACACCCTCCATTTCTGCTACCTGTATGACCCCTTCTGTTTTCCAATGGTTATAATCAGTCTGACAGAGAGAGGTATCCCAATCCTTGTGGTTTTTAGTATAACAATGACCATCAGTGGGACCCTTTGTGAGGTGCCTTGAGACGACATTGTTGTAAATAAGCGCCGTTTAACTAAATAATCTGAACTGAAACTATCTGTGTAGTTATGCTGCTATAGGCTTAGGCTGCTGGAGGACATAATGACCACTTTCACCCTCTTCACTACATTCTCACACTACTCTCCAATTTTGTATTATTTGTTGTTATTTCAGCTTTTAACTTTGTTCTCTCTTTTCTCTTCCTAGAAGCTACACCTGGCCTGACTCTGTGTCTACCTGTGACACCTTTCTGGAGAGGGGAATTGTCCGAGCTTCTGCTGGCAACAACTTAATGCTCACCTTCTACAGATGATCCACATGGCCCTGTCTTTCAGTGTTTAACCCTTTCTCTCTCCTAGACATGGCGACTGACTGAGCTTCTACTGTGACTAACTCTATGTGCTCTTTTTCAGACTTTTTCAGAGTTTTTCCTCTCCACTGTCGCTACATGCATGCTCAGTATGAGGGATTGCTGCAAAGTCAACGCCAGTGACTGTCCACTGTCTCTACATGCTCATCCAGGAGGAGTGAATGCTGCAAGTCACTGACTGGATGTAATCTGCTGGGTTTCCTTAGATAGAAAAACTTTTTATCCAATTTGAATAAATAACTGAATCTGACTGAACTGTTCAATGGTTACGATTAATTGGAATGTATGAACCTGACTGTTGTGAAGAGCCTTGAGACAACACGTGTTGTGAATTGGCGTTATATAAATAAAACTGAATTGAATTGAATTGAATCTTTAGCAGGCAAGCATGTGTTCTTAGCTGTTAGCGGTTAAAACTAACAAAAGAAGCTTGTTGCTTCTCATCAGAATTACACACATACCTTTAAAATACCACTAATAAAAAGGGTTAAAATGCATAAGCGCGGACGGCGTATTATGGCCGATCTTCTGTGTTTAAAATCACCCTTTCAATAAAGTTTGTCTTAATTTTAAAAACACAAACACAGAACACAAACTGAGCATGTGTGCTGAGCAGATAATCTGCTAGCACTAAGATGGCTGAGTTTCAACACCAACAAAACCAAACGTCATAAAGCAAAAAAAATATTTAGATAATTTCATCCTAAATTACTTCTCTCTGCCCAAACCTAACCTCTCATGTGAACCGTGCTGAGGAAAAGTTGTCCGGGGCAACGAAGTTGAAGAAACATCCACATTGAACATTGTACCTTAATTACCCCGTTCATGAATGAATACCAGATACACAAACAGCAATTCATTCCTACTAAACTTAGTGGATATGATCGCGTGATCATATGACACTCTTGGATCCAGTTTGAAGAGTTATGTCTGTTTGCCAGCAAAGAGACATCAGCACGCTGTGTCCCTCCGTCCAGTTCTGCAGGGCCATGTGGAAGAGACAGAAACTTTGCGAAAGCAGGGTTTTATTCAACACAGTGACGTCACGGGAAGTTTGCTGTTACCCTTTTTCCTGGCTGTGCTGGAAGTAGATTCTTGGGATTTGTTTTGAAAGTTCCAGACGAGCTCATACTGGCGATTCATGTTGTCCCCATGGCTGTGGTTCCAACATCCCCCCTTTTAGTTCCGAAGAATGGGATGAAGTTCACAGTCTGTGGGGCTAACCATCAGTCCTCAGCCATGTGAAAAGAGTCACTGGGTTCCTGTAGGTAGGCAGAGTTCAACAGTTCATTTTCGGTTCAGAGGTTAGTGTTTGGACAGGAGCATGGCAGGCTTGGGCAGAGACTAACACTGATAAAATGTTTTAAAACAAATAAAAGAAAAATCCTGTTATAATTTTCACACCATCATAATACTGCTTCTAAAACCTTAATAATTTCTCAAGTTCAGAACCATAAGAAAGAAAAAGATTATAACAGAATATAGGGTGTTGGAAATTATTTACCATCTTCATACCTTGTTTGATAGATTTTACAGGGTTGATTCTGGACTGCAACGGCTTGCCAGGTCTTTTAGGAACGCTGTTACCTCAGTTATAACACACCTGCAGATCATCTCAAACTCCTCCTTTTATGATGACATCTTTGGAGTGGCTCCACTCTTTACCACCAACCTTACAGTTCAATGTTGCTCTGTGAAAAGGTGTTTGTCTTTTAACTGGTGGCTTGTCTTTTGGCTGACGCCAGTTACCACCCCCCTGGTTCTGTTGCATCACTTGAGAAGTTACTTTGTGCCTCTTCTTAGGCCTGTTCTCAGTTTGAATGTTTAACACTCTAACTTTACCTTTTCCTGCTCTGTCTGAACTGACACGTGTTTCCCACACAAGCTGAGCATATCTACGAGTCTCCTGCATGGAGAGATTCTCTGTTATGCAATGCATGGTCACTTCATACTGCACGCTAACGTGGAGATTGTGAAGAAACAACAACTTAAAAGTGTGGTCTTCTTCAAGACCTGGAGCATAACATCCCTGAAAATAAGCTGTCTTCAAACATTGGAAATATTCTCTGGGAGGTTCAAACTGTTTTTGCAAAACTGTCAAAGCATTAATAAAGAGCTGGATAGCTGTCACTAATTTCTGGAGGAAGAGTTTTTATGAACGCATGAACACTCTTAGCTGTTATTTTCCAAATAAGCCTCAGCTTCTCACGATCAGAAGGAAAACGCAAGTCAAGAAGACAATGTTCAACCTCAAACAGGTAAGCATCAATATTTGACTCCTGGCTACCTGGATCAAAAACTTCTATGTCTTTAGCAAGGGATTCAAGCTGTTTGAAACGGACACCATGCTCCCAAGGTGGACCACGTCCATCTGAGAACTCAAGTTGGTTAAGTTCATGAAATGGTGGAAGATCCTGACCTAACCTCTGGGGAAGGAGACAAGTCTTCTCATGCTTTAAATGAGAGCTTTCTAATGAATGGACTCGTGCAAGTGGTGGTGGGTCAGGTTGGATTGAGTCACCTGAGAGCCATGTGCGTCTCTCCTGGCCCCTAGGGGTCGACACAGAGTCAGAAAGGAGAGGGGTGCCGATCAGGCTGGAAGGGTGCTCCTCCCACTGAATTGGGCCACTTGTGCACGCTGAGTCCGGCACTTCGTCATCTTGGTGGTTGTTCACTGCAATGGGATTTGACAGGAAACCACTGGACATCATCTGACTTCCAACACTTCGGTTAAGGTCTGTGGAAGTAAGTTGAACACTTTGACTAGATTTAGGAAGGGGAGACTCTGACCTAGGTGCTGGATGCCTGCTGTCTGACTCTGCTTCCTGCTGTGACTGCTGCAGCTGCTGTGAGTGAAAATGCAAATTGGGTACCTGAGAGGTGGGGGTCTGTCCCCCCCTTTGGGATGAAGCTTTCTTGATCTCATCTGCCTTCAGGTCCACTAACTTTGCTTCAGCTTTCTTGGTCCTCTCCTCAGCTTTTGAGAGCTCAAGCTTTGCAGCATTCTCTCTTTGAAGGGCCATCTGATGGTCAGCCTGTAACTGAGAATATCTTTTAGCTTCCAGTTGTGATTTCTGCTGATACAACAAGGTAAGCCTACCAACAACATCTGAAATCAGAATCTCTCTAGTTGGATTTTCAATTAGGTTAGGTAATTCTTGAATCTTTTTATCACATGCAGCAAGGTCAAATTGATTTAAAGCATCCCGCTCATCTGGAGACAAACGGATGAGATCAGCAACCACCACCTTCTGCATCTCCACGTCTGCTGAATTCATAATGGAGTTTAATTCCATTATTCTGGCAGACACTACAAAACAACAACAAAGTTATCAGAATATTGCTAAGAACAACAACAAATCTTTGTCCAGCTATATATGTATATTTGACAATACATATAGGCGACTGTGGCTCAGTAGGAAGAGTAGTTGTCTTGCAATCAGAAGGTTGTGGGTTCGATTCCAGCTTCAGCCTGCCATAGGTCGATGTGCCCCTGGGCAAGGCACTTAACCTCAAGTTGCCTACGTATCGGTGTATAAATGTGTGAGTGTTAGTGAGTGCAATTGGGTGAATGTGGCACTAGTGTAAAGCGCTTTGAGTGGTCTGTATGACTGGAAAAGCATTATATAAGTTCAGTCCATTTACCATTTATTGGAAACATTTGTATGATTGTAAAACAGGCACAGAGGTTGATCATTCAACCTGTGACTTGTGACAACATTATGCTCGAAGTGTTACAATGCTACTCCTTTCTTTAGGGTGATTTTGGCATTAATTCTTCATATTTCTTTGGGAGGAACTAGTGACTACACACTATTCTTAACCTTTAAGGGATTTTATGTTTAAAATGCAAAGGGAAAAGAAAATTGCTACACCTCCTAAGGGTGATACTTGCAATTTGGTTTTTGACACACACCCTTTTATGGCAGGGTGAATTAGATTAAATTTGGGATTTACTCTGGCAATAAATCCTGTTCTTTAAAAACATAAAACAAACTATAAATTTCCTGAATGGATACATGCATCAAAAATCAGGTCAGATACTAAAATTAACTGGAAAGTTAATTCAGTTTCAAATTGTGGTCGTACACAAAACACAGCCTCTGGATACAGATGTGCGGCAACTGTCTGAACAGTGAGGTTAACTGAAGTTAAACCAAGTCTCAGGTCATTGCTTACACAGAAGAAACCAGACTGTGTCAGAACATCTAAAATGTTGCCTTTGTAGCAGAGTTGATAGTTACTACCACGGATATATTATTGGAGTTATTACTTTGATGAAAGTCTAAAATTGTGAACTCCAGGAGTGTCACGAGTTATAATGTTCTCTTAAATATAATCAGTGACATCTGATGTTAGAACTCTGATGTTTTGAGTCCTATTGTGACCAGTGACAGCTGGTTTTAAGCTAATCACTTGGTACCTCAATAATGTGCAGTTGTGGTTTATTCCTTCTCATATATGTACAGTGCAAGCTGTTCATAATAATGCCCACCCAGGGATGCCAAGAATGTTGTAATTATGAATATGAATATATTATTTTACATTAATATTTTAATATTTATTAAATAATATTTGGGTCTGTTAAGAGCTGTCCTGTGAATACCAGCCCATTAAGGCGATGGTATTAGGACAAAATAGAAAGGTGTGAGACGAGCTCTGACATTATTGAACAGCATAAATTCTGCACATATATGGAATAAATTCACACAATTTCTTAAAATACAAGAATTTATTAACAAAAATAAGTCAACTCAAAGTCAAACATATTTCAATCAACAAACTCTTTACTTTGCTAAAACAATCCAACTAAACTACCAAGCAGAATTAAAGAATAATTAAGACTAATGGACTATGTACAATATAAACAAGTTGATCAAAGATGATTAGAAATTATGACCAAAAGAGTGATGCAACATTACCATGCAATGTTTATGTTTGAGAACCAAGGATTATCTTGAAGAATCTGGAAATGAAGTTAAGTTAGTTTTGGAACCAACTTAGACAATAATCAGCAACGTTTAGACAACCACTCACAATGCAAGATCAGATTAAATATTATTTTAATAAAATAATGTTTTAAATAATAATCTACTGAATAAAACCGACCTTCTAGATGACTAATTCTCAACAGTCTCTAATTAGCTGCCTTTAGTTATTGAAATAATATTTAAGGAAATATTATTTTGAAAAAGAATCAAATCTTTCTGGAGAAAAGGGGCTTAATGGTGTTTACTTAGTTATCAAGTTTAGTAAAATAATGTTTAGGGAAATATTTTACTAGCTTGAAAACTAACAACCTTTTTGGGTAAATGATCTTTAGCAGGCAAGCACGTGTTCTTAGCTGTTAGCGGTTAAAACTAACAAAAGAAGCTTGTTGCTTCTCATCAGAATTACACACATACAGAGGTTGGACAATGAAACTGAAACACCTGTCATTTTAGTGTGGGAGGTTTCATGGCTAAATTGGACCAGCCTGGTAACCAGTCTTCATTGATTGCACATTGCACCAGTAAGAGCAAAGTGTGAAGGTTCAATTAGCAGGGTAAGAGCACAGTTTGGCTCAAAATATTGAAATGCACACAACATTATGGGTGACATACCAGAGTTCAAAAGAGGACAAATTGTTGGTACACGTCTTGCTGGCGCATCTGTGACCAAGACAGCAAGTCTTTGTGATGTATCAAGAGCCACGGTATCCAGGGTAATGTCAGCATACCACCAAGAAGGACGAACCACATCCAACAGGATTAACTGTGGACGCAAGAGGAAGCTGTCTGAAAGGGATGTTCAGGTGCTAACCCGGATTGTATCCAAAAAACATAAAACCACGGCTGCCCAAATCACGGCAGAATTAAATGTGCACCTCAACTCTCCTGTTTCCACCAGAACTGTCCGTCAGGAGCTCCATAGGGTCAATATACACGGCCGGGCTGCTATAGCCAAACCTTTGGTCATTCATGCCAATGCCAAACGTCGGTTTCAATGGTGCAAGGAGCGCAAATCTTGGGCTGTGGACAATGTGAAACATGTATTGTTCTCTGATGAGTCCACCTTTACTGTTTTCCCCACATCCAGGAGAGTTACGGTGTGGAGAAGCCCCAAAGAAGCGTACCACCCAGACTGTTGCATGCCCAGAGTGAAGCATGGGGGTGGATCAGTGATGGTTTGGCTGCCATATCATGGCATTCCCTTGGCCCAATACTTGTGCTAGATGGGCTCATCCCTGCCAAGGACTACCGAACCATTCTTGAGGACCATGTGCATCCAATGGTTCAAACATTGTATCCTGAAGGCGGTGCCGTGTATCAGGATGACAATGCACCAATACACACAGCAAGACTGGTGAAAGATTGGTTTGATGAACATGAAAGTGAAGTTGAACATCTCCCATGGCCTGCACAGTCACCAGATCTAAATATTATTGAGCCACTTTGGGGTGTTTTGGAGGAGCGAGTCAGGAAACGTTTTCCTCCACCAGTATCACGTAGTGACCTGGCCACAATCCTGCAAGAAGAATGGCTTAAAATCTCTCTGACCACTGTGCAGGACTTGTATATGTCATTCCCAAGACGAATTGACGCTGTATTGGCTGCAAAAGGAGGCCCTACACCATACTAATAAATTATTGTGGTCTAAAACCAGGTGTTTCAGTTTAATTGTCCAACCCCTGTACCTTTAAAATACCACTAATAAAAAGGGTTAAAATGCATAAGCGCGGACGGCGTATTATGGCCGATCTTCTGTGTTTAAAATCACCCTTTCAATAAAGTTTGTCTTAACTTTAAAAACACAAACACAGAACACAAACTGAGCATGTGTGCTGAGCAGATAATCTGCTAGCACTAAGATGACTGAGTTTCAACACCAACAAAACCAAACGTCATAAAACAAAAAAAATATTTAGATAATTTCATCCTAAATTACTTCTCTCTGCCCAAACCTAACCTCTCATGTGAACCGTACTGAGGAAAAGTTGTCCAGGGCAACGAAGTTGAAGAAACATCCACAGTGAACAAAAGGGTTAACTTGCAGCTAACCTCTGTAGCTGTGGGGAGAGGCGGCTCACTCTGTCGGCCGGCCAAACTGCACGTTACAGCTGTAACTACGGTGATGCTGTCCCCGTTGTCCTTGCTTCAGACCGGGAAAACTGCTCCACTCGGTGTCGTAGAGACAGGGTCTCTGCTGGAAACTCTCTGGACCACAGTTTGATTCTGCAGACCTCAGAGAGAAAAGTCAAGCAACGCTTGTACCTTAATTACCCCGTTCATGAATGAATACCAGATACACAAACAGCAATTCATTCCTACTAAACTTAGTGGATATGATCGCGTGATCATATGACACTCTTGGATCTAGTTTGAAGAGTTATGTCTGTTTGCCAGCAAAGAGACATCAGCACGCTGTGTCCCTCCGTCCAGTTCCGCAGGGCCATGTGGAAGAGACAGAAACTTTGCGAAAGCAGGGTTTTATTCAACACAGTGACGTCACGGGAAGTTTGCTGTTACCCTTTTTCCTGGCTGTGCTGGAAGTAGATTCATGCGGTTTATTTTGAAAGTTCCAGAAAGGTTTGTACCGGACTTTCATGTTGTAACCATGGAAGGGTCCCAACACACCTCCCAGACACCGTATGAAATACTATTAGGTCTTTAATAAGAGATGGATTGTGGGTTTCCTGATTTAAAAATGGGCGATACTATGGCTGTTTTCCATGTTCTTGGGAATTCTGTTTAATATATTGATTGAGTAATGATTTTTGTAATGGGACTGCCTAGTGCTAAACTGACATTTTTGAGCACCGTTGTGTTGATGCCTTACACATCTTTAGCTTTGGACGGTTTAAGTTTTGTAAGAATTACTTCAGTTTTTGCTTCAGTTGCATATTTAAAAACAACCCAGAGACACTGGTACAGTTGTCTTCTATTAAATTTTAAGTTATTAGTTTTTATATATTTGTGTCCTGTGGTTGTTTCTTATGCTGTTGTTGTTTTCTCTGATTAAACCTTGAGTCTGAAGTAAAGTTTTTATTTATACTCCACTAGCTTGGGTCCTGAAAATATTTTGTCTAATCCAAAAAGCTCCAGTAGTTCAGAGGTTCTGCCTCACCATGTCCTCCATGTTTTCATCACAACTCTTTCCTGACAAATCTCCTGAAGGTGGCGACTGGTCATTGAGTCTCTGAAGATGAGATAAATAGTGGGGGAAGAAAGTTAAAGCGTTCAGCATTGGTGAGGACAGGTTGGAAGGAAGGTGTGATGGTGGGTTAGACAAATTACAACTGGAATGCATGAACCATATGAACTGGTGTGGTTGGTAAAGCAATAATTTTACCTTTGTGTTTGAATGTCTGTTTTAAAATATTGTTGAAAATGTTCACTAATCAAACTGAGAGGAACACCACCGTTGTGCTGCAGAATCAGGGGCTCCTGGGGTTAGTTTTATCCTCTGTCGTGACGACGCTGCCATGCTGCATGTTCCTCTACATTAATCTCACCACTTTATACACTCTGAGAAGTAAAGAAGTGTTTCGAGAGACCCCTCGATATCTTCTTCTGTTTAATCTCCTGTTTGCAGACACTTTGCAGATGGCACACAGCCAGTCAATGTTTTCTCTGTCTCTTAGTAGAGTAACCCTGGCGTCTCCTGTCTGTGCCATTCTGGTAGCACTTTATTCTCTGTCTCATAGAACGTCTCCAGTGACTCTGGTGCTTATGTGCTTAGAGAGGTACATAGCTGTATGCTATCCTCTCAGACACAGCGCCATCATCACCACCAGAAACACAACTTTGGTTATTTGTATTGCTTGGACTTTTACTTCATTAAATGTTATGATTCAAATAATCATAATGTTCAAGTTTTCATTAGAAGACCAGCAGAACATGCAGATGACAGACTATTGTGGAAAAGAGAGTGTGTTTGTTGATCCAGTGTCTGATCTGTACAACAAAGCCTCCACTTACTTCCTGTTAGTGTTAGGAGGTGTAACCGTTACTTTCACCTATACTGGCATCATGGTAGCAGCTCGCTCAGCCTCCAGTGACAAAGCTTCAGCCAGCAAGGCTCGAAGGACTCTGCTGCTGCATCTGCTGCAGATGGGCCTCACAGTATCATCAACAGTGCACAACTCCTTGCTCATACTTATCTCCAAGAATCTGGACAGGGTTCCAGCTGTGCGCCTGCAGATTTTTCTGTATGTTTCCATAAATGTTCTTCCTCAGTGTCTAAGCTGCCTCATCTATGGTCTTAGAGACCAGACCATCAGGCCCTTCCTCATGCTCAATCTCAGCTGTCAGTGGAGAGGTTCTGTTTTCCGCCTGGCTATGAAACAACCCAGAGTACTTGTCACCTGACTGGCAGGATTTCTTGTTTGATTTTAAAATTTATTTAACTAGTGTCAAATAGATTTGGTAAAAGTGTCTCATAAAAACACATAGAATGCTGGACAAATATCAACCAACAGGTAAAGAAAAGAAAGAAAAGTTTAGTTTGATTTCTACTCAAGATTTAATTTAATTCAGTGATCAATGTAGCTGATAAGGTAACACAGCAGACCTGCAGAGGTCCAAATGGGTCAGCATGTTTCTGGTAGCAAGAGGGGGACCTGCTCAATATTATGTGATTGGACTCAATGTTATGACAGTATCTAAATCATTGTACAGTACGAAGGGGGTGACCCACTGTAACACTGAATGCTTTTTATCTGTTTCCTGTAGTTGAGTCTAACATGAAATAAGTTTAGACACTTTCTATTCTATGCCTAGAATCTGATTACTTTTTTATAAGGAAATAAATAGAAGATGCAGATCATGCTAATAAATATTCCATAAACTCTTGGGTTTGTTTGTTGGTTTCTGTCTTAAAAAGCTAAAACATTTTAACTGTTTTAAAATATGAAGATGACATTTTCTGATTAGTGAGAAAACAGCTAAAACCTCCTACTGAACATCAGATTTAGTTATTTCCATAACATTAACTGACAGCATTTCTGATTCAATCTGTTTTCTTCTCATTATCAAATAGCAGAGCAAGGTGACAGCAAACAGTGGCAATGACATCAGGATCCATTTTAGCCACTATTTTCTATTGTAACAAGACTCGGTGAGAGAAAGAATGACTCCATACATCAGTGTGTAGCATGCAGGACCTCAGCTCTGTTACAGACAATTTATTATGATCAAGTTAACATGTCTGGATTTGCTCGCTGCCAAATGAGTTGAAGGAAAAATAAAAGTTTATGCAGTAATGAGAACAGGGGAATCCAAACCCAGATTCTGGGTAGTTGCGCAACCCATCAGCAAAAATCCAAAAGAACGAGATGTTTTCATGTCATTTGAACAAGGAGAAAACTGACATGATTTGTGGATGTTTTGGGGTTTTTGTTATTCTTATTTCCAGTTATGTTTTGCATCGTTTCTGTTTATCATTTTTCTTGATTTGTTTTAGTTTCCTAGTATTGTTTTCTAGCTTATGTTCTGCATGTTAGGTTTTCTCCTGATTAGTTTGGATTTATGGTTTGCTCCAGTCACATCTTGTTTTCCTGGTCTCTTTCAGCCTGCAATCAGTTTCATTCGGTCCACCTGCATCATGTAATCAGTCTCTATGTTTCACATGCACCATGCTCTATTTATACACTGCCATTCTGTTCATTCTCTGCGGAAACATTATCTCGATTAATGTCAAGTCCTTCATGTCTAGCCTGCACCTGCAACAACCTGCCTGTCTGGCAGTTTGTTTTCTTCTGATTTTTAAATCTTTTCTCACACTACGTAGATGTCTGTCCGTCTGCATTCTGGAGTCCTCTGCCTTGCCAACCCTGACAAAAACAACAAGTTGGCAAAAACTGAGGATAGAATAATTATGACTGAAGGAATGTGAGGTTACCACTGAACAATGAAGAATTTCAACAGAAAAGTAAAAGTCAGAAGTAAAAAAGGGAGTTTTTTCCTGTTTACTGCATATTGGGTTGAGGTTTATTCTTAAAGAAATTATAAATTTAGAGTTATTTTTATATTTTTATGTTTTGGGCTTTCATGACATTCATACATTCATCTTTGGTTGCATAAGATTCAGCAGTACAACCCATAACAGAGAAGTATCACTCTAAATGTGATTAACTCAGGTGGATCAATGTGCTGGTTCACCTCTAACAACAACTAGTTTAGGATCACCCAGATTACACAGATTACCAGATTACCCCAAAATACTCTGAGCTGAAGTCACGGGCCCAGACATGAACTAGCAAACTTTCTTTCTTCAATTTAAAAAAGTAATACATTGACGATGATGTCATGCATCAGCTGACATATCACTGATGTCATCACCTGGTGTTTGCAGCCGTGAGTTTCTTCCCATTCGTTTAATTCCTGTTGCTCACAGATGCTTTGCTTTTACTGTGAGCAGATTTTCAGTAAAGGTTGTCAGTCATTTAAAGAAATTAGAAATTCAAAGTTTACTTTATCTAACAAAAAAACTTATTTGATGTAGAGGACTCTCACAGGCCACTTTATTAGGTACACCTTGCTTGGTATTGCCAATTAGCCAATAACGGAACAGGAGCTCATTTAATTTGGTAAAGACTTGATGAAGTTCAAAGTGAGCCTCAAAGTAGATGGGCTACAGCTGCAGAACATCAAACCAGGTGCCACCCCAGTCAGCTAAAAACAAGAAACCGGGGCAACAGTTCAAACTGACTCAGCAAAACTGAAAATTACAGATTGAAAAAATGTCTGGTCTGCCTGGCTCAATGGTTTAAGCTGCTGGTGGTGGTGGTGCCATGCTGGGGGCGATATCATTTTGACATACTCTGGATGCCTTAGTACCAACTGATGATCATGTAAACATCACAGCCTACCTGAGTGTTGTTGCTGACCATGTCCACCCCTTTATGGCCACAGTTGACCCATCTTCTGATGGCTGCTACCACCAGCATGATGCTCCGTGTCACAACGCTTAGATCATCTTCATGACTTGAACATGACAATCAGATCACTGACCTCCAGTGGCCTCCACAGTCACCAGATCTCAGTCCAACACAGAACCTTTCGGAAGTGGAACAAGAGATTCTTGTTATGGTTGTTCAACTTGGTACTAGCAGGTGAACCCATTAAAGTTTGCCGTTAATGTAAAGACAACACCTGATTCTGGCTTTTCTTTTTACCTCATTTTTGTGGCACTAGTGGCCTTTATTACAAAGTCTGGAAGTTTGGAAGACAGAGAGGGAAGACGGGCAGGAAAGGTCATGGCCTACTGTGTGCTATAAGTGCATAGCAGTGACATAATAAATGAAAGTAAAGAAAAGTTGGACTACAGATTGAAATCAATGATGTTTTTCAGTCAAATGACACAAATAGATTAAACTTTTATTTAAAGGAACTCAGGGATTCAGCATCTCTGCAGTTTTCTGGAAGTTTGTTCCAGATTAGTGGAGCAGAAGAACTGAATGCTGCTTCATGTTTGGTTCTGGTTCTGGGGATGCAGAGTAAACTGGAACTCGGAAGACCTGAGTGGTCTGGACGGTTCGTACAACAGCAATAGATCTTTAATGTATTGTGATCCTAAGCCATTCAGTGTCTTATAAACTAATAGACATATTTTAAAGTCTATTCTCTGAGGTCCAGGGATCCAGTGGAAGGACTTTAGAACTGGGCTGATGTTCTCAACTTTCTAGGTTCTAGTGAGGACCAGGCAGCCATGTTCTGGATCAGCTGCAGCTGTCTGATGGACCTTTTAGGCAGACCTGTGGAGACACTGTTGCCGTGATCAGTTCCTCTGAAGATTAACACAAGGATGAGTTTCTCCAGATCCTGCTGGACATTAGTCCTTTAATTCTGGAAATGTTCTTCAGGTAATAGAAGGCTGACTTAGTGACTGTCTTTATGTGGTTCTGGAGGTTCAGGTCCATCACTACACCCAGATTTCAGGCTTGATCTGTGGATTCTAGCTGTAGTAAATGAAGCTTTGTTCTGACTCTTGATTGCTCCTCCTTTGGTCCAGAAATAATGACTTTAGTTTTGTTTTGATTCAACTGAAGAAAATTATAATTCATCCACGCATTGATTTGTTTTATGCATCGACCCAACGCTTGAATAGGTTCATAGTCATCTGGTGACATTGGATGGAGAGCGTTCATGAACAGCAGTCTTCAGCTCTTTCCACAGATTCTCGATTGGATTCAGGTCTGGACTTTGACTAGGCCATTCCAACACCTGGATACGTTTATTTGTGAACCATTCCATTATAGATTTGGCTTTATGTTTTGGATCATTGTCTTGTTGGAAGATAAATCTCCGTCCCAGTCTCAGGTCTCTTGCAGACTCCAACAGGTTTTCTTCCAGAATGGTCCTGTATTTGGACCCATCCATCTTCCCATCAATTTTGACCATCTTCTCTGTCCCTGCTGATGAAAAGCAGGCCCAAACCATGATGCTGCCACCACCATGTTTAACAGTGGGGATGGTGTGTTCAGGGTGATCTGTGTTGCTTTCATGCCAAACATATCGTTTTGCATTGTGGCCAAACAGTTTGATTTTGGTTTCATCTGACCAGAGCACCTTCTTCCACATGTTTGGTGTGTCTCCCAGGTGGCTTGTGGTAAACTTTAAACGAGACTTTTTATGGATATCTTTGAGAAATGGTTTTCTTCTTGCCACTCTTCCATAAAGGCCAGATTTGTGCCGTGTACGACTGATTGTTGTCCTATGGACAGACTCTCCCACCTCAGCTGTAGATCTCTGCAGTTCATCTAGAGTGATCATGGACCTCTTGGCTGCATCTCTGATCAGTCTTCTCCTTGTTTGAGATGAAAGTTTAGAGGGACGGCCGGTCTTGGTAGATTTGCAGTGGTCTGATACTCCTTCCATTTTAATATGATTGCTTGCACAGTGCTCCTTGAGATGTTTAAAGCTTGGGAAATCTTTTTGTATCCAAATCCGGCTTTAAACTTCTCCACCACAGTATCTCGGACCTGCCTGGTGTGTTCCTTGGTCTTCATGATGCTCTCTGTGCTTTGAACAGAACCCTGAGACTATCACAGAGCAGGTGCATTTATACGGAGACTTGATTACACACAGGTGGATTATATTTATCATCATCAGTCATTTGGGACAACATTGGATCATTCAGAGATCCTCACTGAACTTCTGGAGTCAGTTTGCTGCACTGAAAGTAAAGGGGTCGAATAATATTATACGTCCCACTTTTCAGTTTTTTATTTGTTAAAAAGTTTGACACATCCAATAAATTTTATTCCACTTCATGATTGTGTCCCACTTGTTGTTGATTCTTCACAAAAAATTAGAATTTTATATCTTTATGTTTGAAGCCTGAAATGTGGCAAGAGGTTGAAAAGTTCAAGGGGGCTGAATACTTTCACAAGGGACTGTATACAGAGGGAAGAGGAGTGTGAACCAATGAAAAAGGCTGACAGGTAATCAGATGAAAATGATAACAGGTGTGGAACTGGGTTGCAGAGGAAAACTGAGGGAAGGTGACTGATTACAACAAACGAAGCTTGACTGCTGATGGAGAAAACAAACATGAGAAAACAAAACTAAATGACAAAACCTGGAGAAGACAGATCTAAAGAGAACAAAAATAAAACACAACTCCAAAAAGGCAGAGCATGACATGACCCCTCCCTGATGGACCGTGGCTGAACTGGGCTCTTATAGAAGAGGTTAGGAGGAAGGTACAGAGCATTCAGGAAGGCTTTGACTCTTGGTCCCTCATTATCAAGACACCTAATGGGTCAGAACAGTTCTAAGGAGTTTTTTCAAGGAGAAACTTTTGATTTTATGTTTAGAAAATATGTGCCTAAAAGCATCGAGTGCAGTCTCGAAAAGAGTTCAGTCTGTGGTCTAACTTTTCCCTACTTACCTTCGTCATGCCACTGCTATTTACTTTTTCATCATGTAAAGCACTTTGAATCGTCTTGTTGCTGAAATGTTCTCTACAAATAAACTTGCCTTACCTAAATAAAATGTATTACTATTATTATTACTTGGAAATACAGCTCCAACTGTGTGACACACCTAAAACTACATTTTTACTTATTTGTTTTGAAAACCGAGTTTGATTTGCCTGGCCACACCTAGGCCTGATCACTGCAAAACCTGAAGGATTAAGAACTCACCTAAATAGAACCTGTCTGACAGCATGAAGAAGGATAAAACATTTCAAAAACCAGCACCTCTTGCTATAATCTCAGGGACAGATCAGAAACATTTATCTGTCTGGGAAGACATATAAAACCATTTCTAAGGCTATGGGACTCCAGAGAACCACAGTGACAACCATTGTCCAGAAATGTAGAGAACACTGAACATTGGAGAACGTTCCCAGGACTGGTCACCAAAGCAAAGTTACTCCAAGAGTTCATCATTGACTCATCCAGGAGGTTATATAGGAACCCAGAACAACATTTCAAGGCCTGCAGAGCTCGCTTGTCTGGGTTTGGAGGGGCCTAATCAAAGTCTGTACTGAGATGCCGAAAAGATAAATGGACTAAAATTAATCTACAGTTACAAAAACTGCTTGACAGCACTTATAATCAACAGGTAATTACTTTTGCACAGTGTCAAGTTGATTTTGATAGATTTTTTTTCTTGGTAAATTATTTGGATGATTTAAAAACATCTTTTCGTATTTATTCCAGTTATGTTTTGTCTGAAATTAAAGGAAGAAACATTTTAGTGTCATAAAAAGCAAGAAGAAATCTGTAAGGGAGTAAATACTTTCTATTCTGTTCTGTTATATTCTATTAAAGGGTCACAGTGGATTAGTTTAAAGATTAATGACAAGCAGATGTACCTAATTAAAATGGCCACTCGGGGGCGACGTTGAGTTATCCACCAGCCTCCCCATTTTGCTGACTGGACTCTTATTTTGAAAGAATCAGGAAGTTGACGTATTTGATTGTTCTGGTCTGGGTCCGTTGACTCCCGGTCCTGGTCCGCTCAGCCTCCTCCGGTCGTCGCCATGGTGCAGATGATGGAGTCGCAGTGCGAGTACTTCATGTATTTCCCGGCGGTGCCCATCACGGACCTGTCGGACCCGGCCCGGTACCGTAGCCTGCCCCGCCGGAGCCATCTCTACCTGGGCGAGACGGTCCGCTTCCTCCTGGTGCTGCGCTGCCGGGATGCTGCAGCGACACCGAGCGAACTGGGCCCCGGTAAGGAGGGAGGGGGGCTGCTGATGAATGGGAGGAGGAGAGACATCGAACCCGGTCCGGATCAGATCCGGTGTTCTTGGGTTTCACCGTGTGTCTGGCTGTTTTGGAGCCTCAGTCTTCGTGGTTCTGATGTTAATATTTAGTATTAGAGCTGTTCTGTCGTCAGACCGAACCTCCCTGACGCAGTTATTGCAGAACCCTTTAGAACAACATGGAGGAAGCATCATTTCCGTGTTCGTCAGGTCAATAAAATACACAACAAATACAACACACCGCCGTCATTAAAGCGCTATTATTAAACAGTACCGGAACCAGAGGGGTCCAATAAGTTAGAATATGATTAGAGATGAATTTCAGGTCCTGGAAGTGATGGTTCTATTTGTTCCTTAGAGCTGAAGAAAACCTGAATGCTGCCTCAGAAAAGATCACATCAGAACCATAAACTGTCAGGCCCAGAGTTCCGACTTGATTCTGATTGATGGCTTCATTTCTTCACCTCGTTCACTGAAAGAAATCCACTTTTTGACCTTCTGGTTTCCTTGGTGGTTCTCCATGACAGAAGAGGCTTCTCTGCTTCCTCTTTCTGTCCAGAAGTCTTCATCTAACTCTGTCACTGACACCCACCTGCTGCTAACGCTGGGCAAGCTCTGCACCGGTGGCCACGTAACTGCTGACAGTGATGGAGCCTGCTGGACCATCTTTGACACAGGAACCATAACCAACCCTAGAGAACTTGTGCTTCTCTTGGGATCAGTTTCAGAGGGTCTCTGGTGCTGAACTTATGATCAAACAAGCAGATGTTTATAACCCTGCATGAAAAGAGACAAATATTACCTCAGTTATTTCTGATGTCAGAATGATGGGAGAAATATTTAGATAATTAGTGAACCTTTCTTCAGATTCAGGTTTCCAGACATTTAGTTTTGTTTCTATTTCACCAAACAATCATCAGAACCATCACAGCTTGTTTCTGTGGACTGAGCTGGTTCTCATCAGAGCTTCTGTTCAGATTCTCCTGCTTCATTTCATTTGGGTTTAAACCTTCTTAGCCGACAAAAAGACTCCACAGGACAAACACTGTGAAACATCTCATGATGTTCCTCTTCCAGCAGGGGGCGCTGATGCTGCAGCAGGCAGTTTTGGGACAGAATCGCCCAGCAGCCGAGCCTGGAGGGAGCTGGCCGGCTCCCTGTGCGCCGTGGCCAGCGTGAGCCCAGGTGAGAACAGCCGTCACCGAGGCAACCACCACCAGGACTACCACAGCAGCGGGGACGAGGCCAACGAGGACGGCGAGGACGACTACATCGCTGCGGCCGAAGCGGCCATCGCGGCCCTCGGCAGCAGAGTGGACTCCCGGTGCCGCAGCTTCAGGGACTGCAAACCGCTGCTCATCCACAACTCATCCGGGTCGGCGCTGAGGGAGTTCCGCAGGGCGCCTGTTCAGGTACAGGAATGTTCGTAAAATATGGGGGATCTTCTGGAGAGGGTTTGTGTGTCATCTGATCTGTTTCTCAGACTCAGCTCTGTGGGAAAGTCCTGATCTGATTCAGTTCTTTCTAGTTTCCTAAAGCAGTCTTGGTCCAAAGTTCTCCAGGTTTTCTGAAGGTCTTTTATCTTTAGTTCTTATCTCCAGCAGATGAACAGTATCTCTTAATGAAGTCCTGAGATACGATCATCCTGAGAGATGTTCATCAACTGCATGACAAGTTTCCAGCGTAGAGATCTCAGAAGACAGAGTGTCAGAAACATCTGAATCGTTTCTGCTGAAGTTCTTCAGACAACACGTTTTATTTCACAGTCTTCATCGCTGTGAAGCACCTCTGAACTTTGTGCTGAAGCTGCTCCCACTTTTTCCATCAGTCTCCTCTGGACGAGCCGGTGGTTCTGACAGACGAAGTGATCTTCCCTCTCACTGTCTCTCTGGACAAACTTCCTGTCAACACCCTGAAGGTCAAGGTAAGGAGAAACTCCTGCTGCAGGTGAAGGTTCCGACCTCTCCTGGTGGGTTCTGCATGTTTGTTGAAATGATGGAGCTAAGTGAGAAGCTTGGTGAGAAGCTGGTTTAACTCATGTAGATGTTCTGGGGTGTTCTGAGCTTCATGGTATTTTCTGCTGCAGGTCATGGTGACGGTGTGGAAGAAGGAAGCAGAGAAGGTGGAGGTTCAGGAACTTGGATACCTGAGCGTCCTGCAGCAGCGAGAACCGACACACACGTTCAGACACGACCTGAACACCTTCAAAGCTCAGGGTATGACACACACCAATGTTCTGTTTCCTGTAGACCTTCTCCCCAGCAACAGAAACCCGTCTGTCCTGCCTGGTGAGCTGCTCTGAGCTCATTCTGAGGATGTTAGAGCATGTCTCAGCAGCAGTTTGAAGATCAGGTGTTAACCATCTCAGAACTGAAGGCTGAACCCAAACAGACCTGAACCAACCCTCAGCTGGACCACTCAGTCCAAACAGTCAGACGTTTCTCTCCTCCTGGACTGAAGCTCTTCTTTTTCATCTATTTCAGCCGTTCTGTTTCCAGGGTCGGATCAGGATCCAGAACCGAGCTGCAGGGATTTCTAAACGCTGGGGAAAAGGTTTTAAATGTACTTTCTCTAATCCCACGGGGTCAGAAGTTTACATACAGTCAGCTTCATTTTTATTAGTGTTCCTGAAGGTTCTAGAAGGTGTTTGAAGGTGAAGAGGCCAAGGCCCGTTAACTTCTGGTCAGAAATCATGACTGAGTTCAGCTTGTTGTTTCTCTCTGCAGCATATAAAGGATTGGTTAAACAGAACTCTCTGAACCAATCAGCACTCAGAACTATGGGAGAGTCCAAAGAACTCTGAAGGTCCGAGAAGGAAAACTGTAGATTTATACAAGTTGGGAAAGTCTCTTCTAAACATCTGCAGAAGATCATCAGTTGAAACTATTTTACAGAAGAACAAAGAAGATCCAAGCTGACCTCCTCAGATGAACAGAAACCGGTTCAGATGTTCAGGAACAACCCAGAAACCACTGTGGTTCAGGCCCGCCATGAACTTTCCACAGTGAAACCAGTTTAACATCAACATAGCCTGATGGGGTGCTGACCCAGAAGGAAGCTCCTGCTCCAGAATCAACACCTTCCAGCTGGACCTGAATCTGGATCATCCAGATTCTGGAGAAAAGTTTGATGGTCAGACAAGACAAAGACCGAGATGTTTGCTAATGAGAAGAAGGATGTTGGGTGAAGAGAAAGTGAGGCTTTCAGTCTGAGAACAGTGTACCAGCAGTCAAGCATGGTGGTGGTGGCATCATGCTGTGGGGCTGCACAAAGTGGATGGAATAAAGAAGGAGGACTGCCTCCATATTTATCAACTTTACCTCAAATCAGCAGCTGGACGGTTGAAACATGGACCCAGTTGGATGGTCCAACAGGACAATGATCTCAGAACCTCATCAGAACTTCACGTAGTTCTGATCCAATTTTGTTCAGCATGTGTGGACTGCTCAGAAGCGGACTCTGTGCCGTTACGCCTTCCGATATAAATCAACTCTGCCAGTTCTTGCTGGTAGAGTTCAGGACAGAAGCTTGTTGATGACTGCAGAAACTCGAGAAGAGACACTGAACCCAAAGGTGTATGTATAATTTTGACCCAGTGGATCAATAAATTGAAACCTGGACTCCTAGTCCGTGTCTTCGAAACGTCCTGGAAACAGATTGGTTTAAACGATTAAAGCCCCGAGTTAACATGCAGCAGGAAGCATGAGGAGGGGCTGCAGCTCACTCAGGATATAAAGAAAAAGGTTAGGGGTTGTTAACCCGTTAGATAACCCGTCTCTGGGAGTCTTGGGGACAACTCAAGTAAATGTCTGGATTTAATGAGTCTATATAGTATAATTATTGTCCACATAGTAGTTCATGTTGTTGGGTTGTGTTAAAACTTACACACTGCGGGTCACTTTGGAAATTTGCTTCCTAAAAAGATTTTTTTCTGGTCCAGAAAATATTTCTGAATCTGCCCCTGTGTACGTTGTAGTACCAGGTTTAGAAACAAGGTGGCAGTGTTTCCCAGGAGGAGCTGAAACACACATGATGAAGATGGTTCTGATGGGTGGTGATTTCTACCAGAAATGACTGTGTTTGTTCCTCCTGTCCACAGTAAGCACCACCCTGACCGTCCTGCCGCCTCCAGCCGTCCGCTGCAAGCAGATGACCGTTTCTGGGAAGCACCTCGCCGTTTTGAAAGGTTGGATTTCTGCATCTGTTGTTTCATTGGTTCCGATAATAAATCTGAACCAACATCCAGGAGTTTTATTTTTTCAAACTCTGATTTGATCAACGCAGAGACATTTTAACTTTTAGCTGCATTTATAATATTTTTCTATTATGGATTCACAGAATTTCTAAAGTTTTCATACCCTTGAATGGTTTCGCATTTTGTGAGGTTCCAACCACAGAAATCAATGTATTTTATTGCGATTTTATGTGAAGTAAAATGGAAATGGTTTTTCCTTTTTATTTGTCTAATCCTCCTCTCTGGCTGGTTTCTGTCTGTTTTCCTCTCAGTCCTGAATGAATCTTCTCAGGAGGAGCTGAGTATCCGGGACGTTCGGATTTTACCCAACTTGAACGCCTCATACCTTCCCATGATGCCGGACGGCTCTGTGCTGCTGGTGGACAACGTTTGGTACGTACCGGGATCAGGTTCGCTGCAGGTCTCTGTCAGCAGCTGGTCCAAGAGATCTGAGCTCAGATCTGTTCCTCTCCTCGTCTGCAGCCATCAGTCCGGTGAGGTCGGCATGGCGACTTTCTGCCGCGTGGACAGCAGGGCCTGCCGCCTTCCCAGCATGCTCGGCGCTCTCGAGGAGCACGACTTCCTCTTCCAGCTGCACCTGAATGACGTTCCACAGGATGACTCTAACGAGGTCAGTGGGCTCGTTAACGCTCTCTGGGTGGATGGGGGGTAAAGGCTTCGATCATTCTGACTGAATGTGGTTTTATTTCTACAAATTTAGTTTAAACATCTTTATTATTATCACCTTATTATTATTCTCAATACCAAGTCCTTCCTGTTAATTTTCAATCATTTATTTATTTGTTTTAATCCACGAAAGTTTTTACTGACTGAGGTTCGTCCGCTGAGGAACAACCTGAGGATCCCGTTGCTGGTAAAGCTGTGAAAAAAGGGGGCACAAAGGGTCAACAAGTCTCCATAGCAACCATCAGACTCTACCTGCAGCCAGCTAACATGGAAGACGTGTCAGGAAAAACATTTTCTGTCCTACCATCACAAACATAAACATGTGAAGGGACCTTACTGGACCTGGGAGCTTTGGTCAGATCAGACTCAGATTGAGCATTTCAGCAACATTCCAGGTGAACCTGCTCTGGAGCTAAGGATGAAGATGCTTATTGTTCAGTACAGTGAAGGATCAGTGATGCTGTGGGCCTGTTTTTCTCTGTTAGAGGCCCTGGCATCATGAGGTCTTTGAAACAGCGGGACATTTGTCCTCTGACTGGAAACAGGAAAATGATCCAATCACATCAACACTGAGACAGCTGAGCAGAAACTAAATCAACCTTCTTCCTTTTTCCGCCTTTTTCAGGATACGATTATGCTGCTGCAGGAAAAACTGAACTTTTCCTCATCTTTACCAGCAGGATGAAGGATTACTCTGGGCCAAATTACTCCAGCAGCACATTTCACCGTCTGTTAATGAAATAAGTCCCAGCAGAGCTTCATCAAGTCCTTGGAACATCATCAAGTCCAAATGAGGAATTCAGTTGTTTAAACAAACTTTATTGATGGAATAATTTGGTCTAAACACAAACTGTTTTCAGTTATTAAAACCTCAGGAGCTGAATCAGAGTTTTATCTCCTAACAGAGGATCTGAGCTATGAAAGCAGCTCTTCATGAAGACGTTCAGTCTGGGTTCTTCTGTGTTTTCAGGGTTTTGAGGTTCCTTTGGTTGCGGTGCTGCAGTGGTCCACTACCAAGATGCCTTTCACCAACTGCATCTACACCCACTACAGGTAAACACAGACATTCAAACATCATCTGAGGCGCCCAGCAGCATCTCATCAGCTACATTATCGTCAGAAACTGGAACTCATTTGATACATGGACCTCTTCTAAACAGTGATTTATTTCAACTGTATAGACGGTTCTGTATTAAAATCATATATGATAATTGGGGGTGCACCGATCGATCGGCCCCGGTTTCCTTCATTTCGGGAGATCGGCTGAGACCTACATGTGAAACCGATCTTACCTACTTGTCTAAACTATTGTGCAAATTTTATTTCGTTCTAAATTGTGAAAAATGATGGACTAAAGGAACTACAATGCTCTAAACTTTTCAGTTATATTTGAGCGCACTGCCTCGTTTCACAAGCATTGTTCAATGTTTTTCAATAAAATATGTTGGGAATTTGAAGGTGTATTGTGACCTTATAACCTCTGATAGTGTCATAGTGTTATAAAACAAAATCAGAATCAGCAGGTCAGGCTTTTTAAACATTGGTATTCAGTGATCGGCCAGAAAACTACAATCAGTGCACACCTAATAATAATAATCTTGTATTTTTCTGTTAAACTTTAGATATTTATTATTTGGTTATATACAATTTATTGAGGTGCACCTTTAATATTACTGGGTTACCACTAGATGTTGCTCTAATCCATCTCCCAGCAGCATCCAAACAGGAACTAGTTTAGTTTGGTTTAGTTTTAGTTTAGTTCAGGGTTAGATTGGGTTTGGTTTAATTTAGGTTTGGTTTATTCCAGTCAGGTTTTAGTTCTTTACAAAAAAACACACACTGAAAGACAGAAAATAATGTTGTTTTTTTTCCTAAAACTTATTCAGTTTTTTTCTTCGAGCTCTGAGGTTCGTGGTTTTGCTGTTAGTTCTTATTGTGCACCATGAGAATCACACTTGGTAGCTACTGAGACCTGGAAGCCCTAAGCAATCGGACCTCCAGGTCTCAGTAAGACTGAGGTGCTCCATAACGTAGCTTTTTCTCTCTGTCAGGCTGCCCAGCATCCGTCTGGACCGGCCCCGGTTCGTCATGACCGCCAGCTGTCCCAGCTCCGTCAAAGTCAAGGAGCACTTCAAGGTCAAATACGTTCTGATCAACAACCTGCAGGATTTCCTGGCTGTCCGGCTCGTCTGGACTCCCGAAGGTCAGTTCCTGCAGGCAGGCGGTTCCGTCCATTTACACGGTATTGGTTCTATGTGCTGAAAGTTAGTTTTGCTGTTTTCCTCTATCTCCAGGTTGGTTTAGGACATGAGACATGCGTCCTTCACACCCTTTTCTGTGACAAAAAGCTGTTTTCCTTCTTGATCCCAAACAGGAAAAAATTAGGCTGAAACTTTTCTCAGAAAGACCCGTTTGCTCATCGGATCAAAGCAGAAGTCATGAAAACATTTTTATCTAAATAAAAAAATCTGGAGAAGCTTCAGAGCTTCCTACAGAGACTCAAACTGGAGCTCCATGGTGTCAGGGAAACATTTTCTTCGTAGTTGTGGTTTTTGGAGCTGCTGGAGAGACGTGGTAAGGGATCTGTTTGGTGTTTTTTAATCAGCCAGCTGGACCTAATTTGCCTAATTTGGCTATAACTTGGTCCATATGAGGAGATGGTCTGCGTAAGGTCTGCGGTACCTGTCGCGACAGCAATCCCCGAACCCGGTGGTGGACACCGGCAGTAAGGGAAGCTGTCAAGCTGAAGGAGTCCTATCGGCTGTGGTTGGCTTGTGGGAGTCCTGAGGCGGCTGACGGGTACCGTGAGGCCAAGCATGTCATGGCCCGGGCGGTGGAAGAGGCAAAAACTTGGACCTAGGAAGAGTTTGGTGAGGCCATGGAGAAGGACTACCGGTTGGCCCCGAAGCGATTCTGGCAAACCGTCCGGCGCCTCAGGAGGGGGAAGCAGTGCTTCGCCAACAATGTTTACAGTGGGGGTGGGAGACTGCTGACCTCGACTGGGGACATTATCGGGCAGTGGAAGGAGTACTTCGAGGATCTCCTCAATCCTGCCATCACGCATTCCCTGGTGGAAACAGAGGCTGGGGACTCGGGGTTGGACTCTTTCATCACCCAGGCTGAAGTCACCGAGGTGGTTAAAAAGCTCCGTGGTGGCAAGGCTTCGGGGGTGGATGAGATCCGCCCTGAGTACCTCAAGTCTCTGGATGTTGTAGGGCTGTCATGGTTGACACACCTCTTGAACATTGCGTGGCGGTCGGGGACAGTGCCTCTGGACTGGCAGACTGGGGTGGTGGTCCCCCTTTATAAGAAGGGTGACCGGAGGGTGTGTTCCAACTACAGGGGGATCACACTCCTCAGCCTCCCTGGTAAGGCCTACGCCAGGGTATTGGAGAGGAGAGTCCGGCCAATAGTCGAACCTCAGCTTCAGGAGGAACAGTGTGGTTTTCGTCCCGGCCGTGGAACACTGGACCAGCTCTATACCCTCTACAGGGTACTCGAGGGTTCATGGGAGTTTGCCCAACCGGTTCACATGTGTTTTGTGGACCTGGAGAAGGCATTCGACTGTGTCCCTCATGATGCCCTGTGGGGGGTGCTCCAGGAGTATGGAATCGGGGGCCCTTTACTAGGGGCCATCCGGTCCCTGTACGAGCGGAGCAGGAGTTTGGTTCGCATTGCCGGCACTAAGTCGGACCTGTTCCCAGTGCATGTTGGACTCCGGCAGGGCTGCCCTTTGTCACCGGTCCTGTTCATAACTTTTATGGACAGGATTTCTAGACGCAGCCAAGGGCCGGAGGGGGTCTGGTTTGGGGACCAGTGGATTTCGTCTCTTCTTTTTGCAGATGACGTGGTCCTGCTGGCCCCCTCTAGCCAAGACCTACAGCATGCACTGTGGCGGTTCGCAGCCGAGTGTGAAGCGGCTGGGATGAAGATCAGCTCCTCCAAGTCCGAGGCCATGGTTCTCGACCGGAAAAGGGTGGCTTGTCCTCTTCAGGTTGGAGGGGAGTTCCTGCCTCAAGTGGAGGAGTTTAAGTATCTCGGGGTCTTGTTCACGAGTGAGGGAAGAATGGAGCGGGAGATCGACAGACGGATCGGTGCAGCTGCCACAGTAATGGGGGCGCTGTGCCGGTCCATTGTGGTGAAGAGAGAACTGAGCCGAAAGCATAGCTCTCAATTTACCAGTCGGTCTACGTTCCTACCCTCACCTATGGCCATGAACTTTGGGTCATGACCGAAAGAACGAGATCCTGGATACAAGCGGCTGAAATGAGCTTCCTCTGTAGGGTGGCCGGGCACTCCCTTAGAGATAGGGTGAGGAGCTCGGAGTAGAGCCGCTGCTCCTCCACATCGAGAGGAGCCAGTTGAGGTGGCTCGGGCATCTATACCGGATGCCTCCTGGACGCCTTCCTCGGGAGGTGTTCCAGGCACGTCCCACCGGGAGGAGGCCCGGGGGACGGCCCAGGACACCCTGGAGGGACTATGTCTCTCGGCTGGCCTGGGAACACCTTGGGCTCCCCCTGGAGGAACTGGAGGAGGTGTCTGGGGAGAGGGACATCTGCTGCCCCCGCGACCCGGTCCCGGATAAAGCAGAAGACGACGAGTACGAGTAAGAAATCTGGAGAAGCTTCAGAGCTTCCTACAGAGACTTGTAACTTGGTCCACATGAGGAGATGGAACATCTAGACAGGGTTGTCTTTCCCTGATGTGGTGCAGTCATGAACCACATGTGTGGGTGCTCTCGCATTCACACAATCAACCACTCATGTGTTGTTATTCCACCCTTTATGTTTTTCTGGTTTTGATATCTTCTCTAACAGGATGTTTTGTTGTCCAACATCTGAAACGCCTGAGTAAAGTTGTTGATGTGTCCAGGTCGTGGTCGGGGGGAGGACACCGCGCTGGCGCCGGTGGTTTGTCACACGCCACTCAGCAACCTCGGTCACTGTCGCAAAGGAAGCACTCTGAGCTTTAGCGTCTCCTTCCAGATCCTGAAACCAGGACTGTACGAGGTAGGTGGCGCCATTGTGTCCTGCAGTGAGGCGCCTAGAACGTCCTAGAGGTTTTGGTTCAGTTTTAAATTTGGATCATTTAAATTCTTTACAGGAACGCTGCTCTAACTATAAGCTTTATCAAAAAGGAAAGTTTTAAGCCTAGCCTTAAAAGTAGACAGGGTGTCTGCCTCACGGACTAAAACTGGGAGCTGGTTCCACAGGAAAGGAGCCTGATAACTAAAGGATCTGCCTCCCATTCTACTTCTAGAGACTCTAGGAACCACCAGTAAACCTGCAGTCTGAGAACAAAGTGCTCTGTTAGGAACATATGGACCAATCAGATCTCTGATGTATGATGGAGCTAGATCATTAAGGGCTTTATATGTGAGGAGGAGAATTTTAAATTATATTCTGGATTTAACAGGGAGCCAATGAAGGGAAGCTAAAATAGGAGAAATATGATTTCTCTTTTTAATTTTCATCAGAACTCTTGCTGCAGCATTTTGAATCAGCTGAAGGCTTTTAACTGCATTTTGTGGACATCCTGATAGTAAAGAATTACAATAGTCCAGCCTTGAAGTAACAAATTTTTAATAAATATCAGTTACTCCAAGCTGAAGGAACAGCCATATCAATAGAGCTAAACCTCTGTTAGTCTGGCTGCTGCCGCGCTACAAGGAAACCCAGGATTGTTCTTGGTTATCCAGCAGATAACATCAGCTTTGGTCATGGAGTTCCACAGGGATGAAATCTTGGTTCTCTCCTGTTTAATTTCTATGTCATTGATGGGAGAAATTTCTGCTTACTTGTAAGAATAAAATATTTTGATCATTCTTCAAGCCTGTCTATGGTTCCATTCATCCATATCCTGGGAAGAACTTCTGACTTTCATCAAATTATCTGAATTTACATTTCTAAACCAAAATAGGTTTTTTATTTATTATAAAGTTCAGTTTTTAGAGATATGAGGTCCGATATCATGGAAACAGCATGTTCTTCCAAATAACTGATGCTGATTATACACAGATGTATGTTTCTGTTTCTGCTGATGACATTAACCTCACTGTGTCACATTCAGAGTTTGGGTCGGACCAAAGTGTAGACAAGATCTGGGCAGCCACATGATTAAAGGAAGGCTTTGTCTTTATTCAAAAGGTTCTTCCAAAAAGTAGCAAAACACTGCAGGTATTAACAAAAAACTAAATCCACAACTTACAAAGTTGGATCTGCAGGAACATGGTGAAAACAGCACATAGACGTGGGTATTGAACAGAGGAACCAGCAAAGCACAATGAAACAAAACCAACTAATATACAGACGGAGACAAAGGCAGGTAATCAGAGGAACTAAGAACAAGTGTGACAAGGAGGCAGGGAGGCTGAAGGAACAGGTGAAACTAATGCATAGACTAAACATGGGCGAAGGGACTAATTAACAATAAAGAGACACAGACCTAAGCAAACTATAGGCCAAGATAAAATAACCAAAGAAGCATAAGAAATCTGGACTAACCAAGAACTGAAGGAGACAAAGAAACTGGAGGAAACCCTGATTACAAAAGTAAACAAACCTAAAACCAAACTGACTAAATTAACTAGAACCAAGCAGGGAACATGAGGACAAACAAAGATGGAAACAATAACTAAAGCTGACCTAACAAGAGGGAGAACTAGAACTAAAGAAACTAGACCTAAGGGACTAAACTAGGAGAGGCCTAACATAAATAAACACATAGAATCCAAGGAAGATACAGAAGTATAATAATCACAATAATAATAATACTAATCTAAGTAAAGCAACACCAAGGGAACAAGGGTGAGAGGAAACCAACAAACACTAGGAGGCGGTAGAGGGAAACAAACTATCAGGGAGCAAAGGGAAATAATCAAACATGATACAAAAACCAAAATAGAAACATCTAGACAAAATAAACCATCACAAGAGACCATAAAACAAAGTCAAAAATGTCACACCTTGACACACTGAGAGTTCCTGGTTGTCCAGGAACCTCCTAAAGATGATTGAGAAACAGAGTTCCTTCTTGTAGATCCTGAGAACCTGAAGGATTTTTATCCTCTGCTGAGCAGATCAAAAATCTCGAACATCCTAGAGATCTTCATTTTCCAAATGTCACAGATCATGTTCAGTCACTAAGTGAACTTCAGCTGATGCAGAACGCTGCTGCCAGGACATGATTCAACCGGGCCTGGTTGAGCACTTTGCTCCAGTCCCCCCGGAAACTTCACTGGTTTCCAGACAAACAAAGAATTCATTTAAAAACTATCTTGTTGTTTTGAAGCCTGAAATGGCCTGATTTGTGAGGATCCATCCCAGACAGTAAAGGCCTTCACTCCAAACTGAAACTCAATTCAAAATCTGGTCCTGGTTCTGTCCGTCATTATGGTTCTGTTCTCTGGAGCCCACTGCAGAACAAGAACTCGGACAACAGCTATGCTCATGTTATATTTTACTTTATTTATTATGTAATCTTTCTTGTTTTTCATATTTCAACATAAAATCTAGATTTCTTGTTTTGGAATATCTGGTTCTGAAGTTCTTTGAGTTTTCAGATGATGAACTTTTGTCTATAAATCAGTTTGACTTGTCCTCCATAAACAAGGAGCAACCTGCTGGGAAGGTTTTCTTTTAGCACCTGCAGGTCTGCTCCAATGTTCACAGCTTCCCTGATGTTTCCTCTCCTTCTCTTCCAGCTGAGTCAGCACATGAAGTTAAAGCTTCAATTCACAGCTTCGGTTTCCAACCCTCCCCCCGATGCTCGGCCGCTCTCACGTAAGAACCGCCTCCTATGTGAAGAGCACCACGACACATGAAATTATACGCCTCCTCCCATTTCTTCTGTTTCTGGTACATGTGACCTACAGATGTGGTTCTCCTCCATGAACATAGAGGAACTTCACAGAATGTGAAGAACATTCCTGATTGGCACAGATCCGTTTCATCCCTTTCACCAAACCATTTTGATAGACCACACACGCTCTGGCTGTAAATCAATGCAGTGAACTGGTTCTGTATATAGGAACCCCAGTGTGGTCAGCAGCTGTATGGGTACGGGCAGCGCACTGCTTCATGCCGTGTTGACTGGCCGCAGCTCCGAGCAGTTCCAACAGAAACCGACCGATAAGCCCATTCACTTCCTGGGCCACAAACTCTCTTTGTGCTACACAATTTTTAATGTCCTATAATAATAATCATAATGATCGATACTATTATAATGGGCTGCTCAGTGTGATTGTGGTTAGCACTGTTGCTTTGCAGCAACAAGGTTCTGGGTTCGAATCCTGACCTGGGCTCTTTCTGCAGTTTGCATGTTCTCCATGAGCATGCCTGGATCCTCTCTGGGTTCTTACTGGGTTCTCCAGGTTCCTCCACAGCCCAAGAACATGTCTGTTAGCCTCATCTCTAAATCACCCTCAGCGCTGAGAACATGGTGTGCCTCTGTGTGGTCCTGTGATGGACTAGCGAAATGGACAGAATGGACCTCGCCTCTCACCCAGTGACCGCTGGAGATGGGCGCCAGCCTCTGATCCATTATTGAATTGGGCCGGGGAAACTTCTGTTTGTTTGGTCTTTAAATGGCAAAGTGAAAACCATGCTTTTCGGTCCACTCATAGAATCCATGTAGTATTTGTTCATCATGAGTCTCGTGTGCAGTGTTTGTTTTGCCATCATTAACAGTTTCCCAGCATGGCTTCTAGGTGTCGCCTTCTGACCCACAGCTGAGCTTCCACATTGGAAAGAAATAAACCAGATTTTAGTGAGAAGAACCTGGAGCTCAGTGGAGCTGGATCTGAGAAACGGTTTTCAGATAAAAGACAAAATGAAGCTGTGTTGATCCCACAGTGGAGAATTTCAGGGCCACACTTTATTGATCATAAAAGAATATTAAATTCTAAAAAAAAAAGAGCCAGACTTTAAAATTAAAAATGGGACTGTCAAAATGAAAACAAGAACATATAAAAAACATGACAGAAGAGGCTATCTGCTGTACCTGCCTGATGTACAGGGATGCAACTGACTGTTGGGACTCTGCAATCAGTCTAGATGACAGTTTAACAATCTGCTGCAGGGAACTCCTCTCCTTCAAGGTTGCATGACCAAACTATGACACTACAGAAAAAGATAAAACTGATTTGATAAAAGCACAATAAACATGGTCAATATGGTTCAGTCAATGTTAAAACGTTTCCTTAAGCAGAAACGGTGCTGGTGGGCTTTTTTACACACATTGTCACTATATTTATATGTCTCCACACTCTCAATGTCTTGGTCCTTAATTAAAGTGACTTTGTGCTTGTGGTTTTTCCTCCTGAAATCAACGATCATAACTTTGGTCTTACCAGTGTTACCAGAGGTAAGACTCATCACACCATTGGGCAAGGTCATCGGTCCCCGGGCCATGGCTGCTTTCACTCTCTTTAAGAAGGCTAGCAATAACAGAATCATCTGCATACTTTATGATGGACCTGTGGTCTGCTCTCACACCCATTTGTGTATAGAATACAAAGTAGAGGTGACAGTACACAGCCTTGAGGTGACCCAGTTGAAGTACAGGTCCTTCTCAAAATATTAGCATATTGTGATAAAGTTCATTATTTTCCATAATGTCATGATGAAAATTTAATATTCATATATTTTAGATTCATTGCACACTAACTGAAATATTTCAGGTCTTTTATTGTCTTAATACGGATGATTTTGGCATACAGCTCATGAAAACCCAAAATTCCTATCTCACAAAATTAGCATATCATTAAAAGGGTCTCTAAACGAGCTATGAACCTAATCATCTGAATCAACGAGTTAACTCTAAACACCTGCAAAAGATTCCTGAGGCCTTTAAAACTCCCAGCCTGGTTCATCACTCAAAACCCCAATCATGGGTAAGACTGCCGACCTGACTGCTGTCCAGAAGGCCACTATTGACACCCTCAAGCAAGAGGGTAAGACACAGAAAGACATTTCTGAACGAATAGGCTGTTCCCAGAGTGCTGTATCAAGGCACCTCAGTGGGAAGTCTGTGGGAAGGAAAAAGTGTGGCAGAAAACGCTGCACAACGAGAAGAGGTGACCGGACCCTGAGGAAGATTGTGGAGAAGGGCCGGTTCTAGACCTTGGGGGACCTGCGGAAGCAGTGGACTGAGTCTGGAGTAGAAACATCCAGAGCCACCGTGCACAGGCGTGTGCAGGAAATGGGCTACAGGTGCTGCATTCCCCAGACCTGGGCTACAGAGAAGCAGCACTGGACTGTTGCTCAGTGGTCCAAAGTACTTTTTTCAGATGAAAGCAAATTCTGCATGTCATTCGGAAATCAAGGTGCCAGAGTCTGGAGGAAGACTGGGGAGAAGGAAATGCCAAAATGCCAGAAGTCCAGTGTCAAGTACCCACAGTCAGTGATGGTCTGGGGTGCTGTGTCAGCTGCTGGTGTTGGTCCACTGTGTTTTATCAAGGGCAGGGTCAATGCAGCTAGCTATCAGGAGATTTTGGAGCACTTCATGCTTCCATCTGCTGAAAAGCTTTATGGAGATGAAGATTTCATTTTTCAGCACAACCTGGCACCTGCTCACAGTGCCAAAACCACTGGTAAATGGTTTACTGACCATAGTATCACTGTGCTCAATTGGCCTGCCAACTCTCCTGACCTGAACCTCATAGAGAATCTGTGGGATATTGTGAAGAGAACGTTGAGAGACTCAAGACCCAACACTCTGGATGAGCTAAAGGCCGCTATTGAAGCATCCTGGGCCTCCATAAGACCTCAGCAGTGCCACAGGCTGATTGCCTCCATGCCACGCCGCATTGAAGCAGTCATTTCTGCAAAAGGATTCCCGACCAAGTATTGAGTGCATAACTGTACATGATTATTTGAAGGTTGACGTTTTTTGTATTAAAAACACTTTTCTTTTATTGGTCGGATGAAATATGCTAATTTTGTGAGATAGGAATTTTGGGTTTTCATGAGCTGTATGCCAAAATCATCCGTATTAAGACAATAAAAGACCTGAAATATTTCAGTTAGTGTGCAATGAATCTAAAATATATGAATGTTAAATTTTCATCATGACATTATGGAAAATAATGAACTTTATCACAATATGCTAATTTTTTGAGAAGGACCTGTATGTTTAAAATCTGAGACAATAGTTTACTCTCACTCTCTGTGTCCTTTTAAGTCTAAAATCACTAACCGTTTTAGGACAATTAGATCACAGAAACCTTCCAGTTTCTCTGGGCTTCCAGGTTCTGCCTCCGCTGTCTCCTTGGGAACCTCTGAGTAACTGATGGTGGCGTGGCTTTCTGTTGTGTTGTCAGGTAAAAATAGTCCGTCCAGCCCCGCCGTGCGAGACCTGCTGGACCGACACCAGGCCAGTCTGGGTCGATCCCAGTCCTTCTCGCACCAGCAGCCGTCCCGATCACACATCATGAGGTAACACATGGAGACCAGATGAATGTTCCATCTTTCAGGGAACTCCTTTAACCGTGTGTGTGTGTGTGTGTGTGCAGGACGGGCAGTGCCATGGAGCGCCGAGCTATCACGCCGCCTGTCGGCTCCCCGGTCGGCCGGCCACTCTACCTGCCTCCGCAGGACAAAACGCTGCTGTCTGTGGACAAGATCGCCAAGAGGGAATGTAAGGTTCTGGTGGTGGATCCAGTCGGCTAATTTTCACTTGGAATATAAAAACAGGAACCGAACAAAAAAGTGTGAAACTACTGAACAGAGCTGGCTCTCCTACGTCTTTGATGTTGGATTGTCCTTCTGGAGACCTTCATGGAGAAGCTGCTCCACATTCTGAGGAACTAGTTTTTAATGTAATATATTTATTGTTTTTATGTATTCACAGGCAGCTTCACAGATCCAGAACATTTCCTCAAAGTATTAAGCTGTTTGCTTCTCAAGAAGTTCTGTGCAGGTTGTTACTAAACTGGGAGGCTGACTCTGGGAACCAGGTGGAGAACCTGCTGAAGCTTCAAATCAGGACTGAGTTTTGTTTTCATTGCTTTGAGGATTCCAGGTCGCAGAAGTGGAGCCAAGTATCAGGGTTTCCCTATGATTAGCACCAAGCTGCAGAGTTTTCCTGAATCAGGCTGGAAAACAGAGTTGCTTTATAGTGTTACCTCAGTGTTTCTCTAGTATTTATGGTGGAAGATGTTACAGTCAGCTGGAGACAGCTTCAGTTCTGCTTCTCCATCATCTGTTTACAATCAGCAGCTGCACCATTCCTCTTCAGGTTACTGAATGTAAAAAGAACCGGTTGGTCCGATCCACATGGTGGCTACGCTGGAGCTACTGCTGGATGGACTGTTCTGTTCACTTTCTGCTGTGATCTCTAATATAGTTAGATGTTTAAAAGTCTCTGCATGTTCTGTGTCATCATTACCTCAGCAGAACCTCCTCCTGCACAGGGTGGAGTCGTTAAATGTGGATTTAATGGAAGACAAACTGTCCTAAACACAAAGAAACCGTTTATAACTGCAAATACGACTGCAACAAAAACCATATTTGTCCAGGTGGTCAGGAAGTCACCTGTCAGGTAACTTCCTGACCACCTGGACGTATAAAACAGAGCAATAACCAGACGCTACTACTGGAGCCACTAGCAGCTTTTCTTTAAGCAAATGATGTTCCTGAGCTGCAGGAAGCTGAGAATCAGACGACATGAAACATCTGACCAGGAAGAATAAACAGAGGCTGGTTGTCTAAAATAACCACAGGAGGATTTAGATAATTTAACACAAAATGTCCTTGTCTGCTTATAATTCACACCAGGTTAGTCCAACTGAAGGATGAGTGTATTGTTCTCTGGACATCACCAAACCGGTGCTTTGACTACACCCTAACCTACCAATGATACTGTTAAAGGCTTCTGTTTTCAACACTAAAACTGACTGAAAATGAAGTCTTATCCTGGGAACGTGATTTAGCTCAATAAATCTAGACGTAGTCGGCAAGTTTTATAGTCAACAACGCAGACTTCCTGTGCAGAAAGGAAACATCTTCAGTCTTTCTATGAAGATGTGGAGGAAAATGTTTGGTTCAGGAGGATCGTAATCTGGAAACTTTAACCTGTCAATCAACTGTACAATAACGACCAAGATGAACATTGATGAGTTTACTCAAAGTTAATAATAGTAGGTTGTGTAACACTGCAGGCAGCAGTTACTGTAGCAACAGCCGATGTTCACATTCATATCTGGCAGATCGTCACGTTGGGAACATAGTAGTTCTGTTTATTGATGTCATCCTGTCCAAAGCTCAATCTGCCGCAGTTCTGCATGGCTAAAAGGATGTAAATTCGTGTCAACAACTAGTCCTCTGTTTTGGTAAAACCAACAGGAATTTCCCATCTTTGCATCGTTTTTCCTTCAATCTTAGTTCGGTGTGCTTCACTGAACCAGTTTATATGAGTCCTGGTTTTAATTTTTGTTAACATGTTACACAGATGTAGTGGTGGCAGACAAATCATTGCTTTCTTAAGGACAGAGTCTACAGAGCAGTGAAAAAGTTTTACCCCCTCTCAGATTTCTTGTTTTTGTCACATTTAAAAGTTTCTGAACATCTGACGAGGAGTAAATAAAAAATTCATTTTCAAGTGATGATTTTTTTAAGGTTAGGAAATATCTCCAAACCTACCTGGCCCTGGAAAGTAATTACCCCCCCTAAACCGTTTGTGAAAACTGGTAATGAGTCTTTAACTCTGGAGGAGTTTTGACCCACTCTGCTTTGCTGAATGGTTTTCATCCAGCCACACTGAAATTGTTCTGCATGAGCCGTCTCTTTAAGGTCATGCCACAGCATCTCGGTTGACTTTGACTAGGACACCTCAAAACGTTCATTTATTTATTTATAGAACCTTTGTATTCTTTTAGGCCAGCAATTCTGGTCTTGGAACTCTCCCATGGAGGCCATCTTTGCCCAGTCTCTCCTTCTCATTGTTGAGTCATGACCTCTGACCTTAACTGAGGCAATGAAGCCTGTGGTGCTTTAGTTGTTGTTCTGGGTTCCTCTGTGACCTCCTGGATGAGTCGATGAACTCTTGGAGTAATCTTGGTAGGCCAGCCACTCCTGAGAAGGTTCTCCACTGTTCCATGTTTTCTCCATCTGTGAATACTGGTTCTGACTGAGGTTCTCTGGAGTCCAACAGCCTCCCCAGGAAAGCGGGAATTACTATAGTGACCAGTGACTCAGCATTTCTCTGGTTATTCTATTAATCAGCAGCTTCAAGGAATGTGAAATCCCTATCTGGGTGAGCAGAAGGAAGGTGGCGGGACCAAGAATCCCTGTCACTTACTAACTTTAGCAATCTGGTTTTAGTTTTACTTCCAGACTTTGAACTAAAGCTATAAAAATGTCCAAACATGGAAAACTATTTAACTACTTTGAGGTTTCTGCAAATATTCCCTTTAATCAGCAGGACAATGAACCTTAAACACACAGGTTTCCTGAGGATCAATGAGCCTCACTTAGACATGCTGTAAATACATAAATACAAAGACCAAGCTAGATTTTCTCTCCGCTACAATTATTTAATACCAAAAACATTTAGAATGTAACATTTGATTTTATTCAGATTAATATCAGAAATTAAATCACATTTCATGACAGAGCTTCATCTGGGGAAGTCAGTGTTGTGTTTGAACTTAGAACAAAGTTTGGTAAAAAGTTTGGTTTCAGTTGGCGCAGCTAAGCTGAAAGTTGTCACCGGCTGAAGTGGTTTTATGTCGGCTACAGCGCATGCGCTGAGTCTGTTCCCGCTTCCTTTCACCCTTTGACCCTGTGCGACCGCCAACGGTAAAGCTTTTTAAAATCATGTCAGCCTTAAAGGGTGCGTATAAACAGCGTCATATCAAGGCGTTCTTCCCGGTAGCTGCTGAGCACAAATCAGTTAACGGTCATTCCAACAATGGCGAGGAACAAAATGGCGGCCTGCTGCCAGTAACCAACACTGCGCCAGTCTTAGACAAGGACGTCATTTCTGCTGTTGGAGGGCATCACAAGCAGAAGAAACGGAGGTCTGAAATCTTACCAGCATGGAAAGAAAACCTCCAGTGGCTGGAAATAACCGCAGATGAAGCTGGTAGGCTTTCACATTGGGTTATTGGAGCTCACTGTAGAACCATGTGATTTTATTTTTATGCTAGCTGTGCTATTTTTGCCAACCACTTTCACTATTTCAGCCTAACATTGACACATATAAATAGTTATTATTGTTATTTTTAGCCATTTATAATGTGCATTTTCCATGGAAAGACCTGCATTTTATAGAACATTACATAAATGCACAATACATGAAATATGAGTGAGGACTTAGACCGCTAATTTAGGCCTATGAGTTACACCTCTCTTTAAACTTGCAGCTCTGAGGTCCTCCAACCATCCTGCAGGTCAGTAACTGAAACATCAGAAAAGATAATTGAAGAATCTGTCAGCTAATGGGCTGAAGGAGAACCAGGAATCAAAGTGGAACATCATGGTGTGTCAACTCCCTTATGACCAAAGTTATACACAGACAACCTGAGTCGATTTTCACCTCATAGTAGCAGTAAATGGTTGGCTGCTTTTGTGTAGGACAGCTTCATCGTTCATGAGGAGATGTTCTTCAGTATAGCTGTGGGTTTGTGGCTGAAACAGCCTAATGGAAGAAAAACCTCCAGCTGAATCCCATCTGTGTCGCCTTGATGGGAATAAGAGAGTTAAAAGTGGTTCCAGACGTAGACTAACTAGACACCTTTCAGTCCAAAATGTCTGTTCTGTTCTGGAACTTCAACCATTATGAAATCCAGTTAATGTGAGCAAAGCCAGCAGGAGAGAATAAAGGCATCAGGGTATTCATTACGTTAATTAATAAGTAACGTCACCTAGATGGAGTTTATAAACTTTAATTCACACAAATGATAGAAGAACAAGAACTTAGTTGATGGAGCTGTGAACTTAGTTCAAGATATTTAGGTGGTGAACTATGAACACGAGTCAGTCCAAATGAACCTGGCTGAAGTGAATGAAGAACTGGTTCTGGTCAAGAATGAACAAATATTAAAGCTGTGTTAACTTGGTTGCCTCAGTGTGAGCGCCTGATGCTGAAAGCTTGTGACGTCCGTCGCTCTGCTGTGGTTCATCAGTAATGCTGTTTTTTTTTTTTGTGTTTTTTTTTTGGATCGTTCTGATCCTCTTTTAATGTTGGAGAAAATGAAGCATTAGCTCAAGGACCAAATATGGAAAAGTGTGCATTATTTCAGATTCTCCCCATCATTTTCATAAGAGTATAAGGTTAAGGGTGCACAAACCTTTGCAACCTGGTGATTGCAGCCTTCATATGTTTCTCTCTAACAGATCTTTGTTCTGCAGTGGAGCGATGTTGAATAAATGTCACATTAAAGGTGGAAAAAGCTGTAAAATGATTTATTATGGTGTCACTAAAAGCTCAGGTTTAAACAGGGTGAGTGGACTTTTCGGAACCGAGCCAGACCGCTTCACCTTCACGAGACATGTTCATCCTGACAAACACAGGTTCTTTGCAGGAAGGTTACATTAAAGGAACGCATGGTCAGCAGGTCGCATTGAACTCTGCATGGAAGCAACATCCCAGCAATGTGATGCTGATGCTGAGTTTGATGCGATAAAGCTGAAATGCTCCAACCAGTGATGATGATGTGTTTGCATGGATTCAATAATGTGGACTTTGTCCCAAATTTGTCTTTAGAAAACAGCTGCCAGGTTTTCAGCGAGATCTTCTCAGAGTTCCACCTCCTGGAAACAACAATGCTGCATAAAGATAGCCTCTATGGAGCGCAGACCTCCTGAAGGATGATGTTTAAATGACAGATTGTGTTTTATGAAGGTTTGTGGCCGATAGCGACATGAGGAACAATATTTTACGAATGAAGGGTTTCACTCTGATGAAGCCTTAGAAAGCAGAACCTGATTTATATGAGAATATACAGAACCTGGTGCCGTTAAGCATGAAAATGATACCAACCAGCTTACAGTGCCTTGCAAAAGTATTAACCCCCCATGGCTTTTATTTTGTTCCATTCCAACCTGCATTGTATTGTTTTAAAATCTTATTTTATGTGATAAAGCTGCACAAAATAAGTTTCTAAAGTGAAATAAGAAAATAAATAATAAAAAATAATTAAGACAAAGAAAAAAACAGAAAATTAGCATGTCCATATGTATTCACCCCTTTGAAATGAAGCCTCCAAAACGTTCTGGTGCAACTAATTACCTTCAAAAGTGTCATAATTAGTGAAATGAAGTCGATCTGAGTGGAATCCAAGAGTCACATGATCTGTGGGTATAAACACACCTTCTCTGAAAGGCCACTATGAAGACCAAGTGCAACATCACTTTTATTCTGTAAATGAAATGATTCAAACGTCTATTTTAATTCCAGATTGGGAGACAACAAAACCTGAAAAATGCCAAGGGGGGGGTGAATGCTTTTGCCCGGCACTGTATTCAGTGATGATGCACAGACCCAAACAGGATAAATATTTAGCAGTAAAACCTTCTTCAGTCTCTCATTTTGTGTTTAAATTAGATGTATACATCTACTGTGACGGTAATGTAAAGACTAATATTATTTGAGGACCAGGAGAAGGTTGATGGATGCTGAATTAAATGGCGACGCTGTTCTCAATGCCTGACGGACAGAGGTACGGATACGGCAGCTCCAGGTGTCTGTTGCGCTCTGTGATGTCATCATTAATGGCCTTGAGTTCAGCCTGTACCCCCTCCACCAGCCTGCGGTGGGCATCAACTCTGAAGATGGCCTCCCTGTAGTGACACAGAGGAATCTGTAGGGGGAGACACACACAGAAACCTTGCAGTAAACTTTAAAAGAGTGAGAAACAGGAAAGAACAATTTCATATCCTGATAGTTAATGCTATTAAAACTGTCTGAGTCCTGCAGAAGAACTGATGTGAAACTGATCTCAGGTGTGTTTGATTTGTTCTCCAGCAGAACGTTTAGGGTGGAACCTCACAAAGTCAACACTGGGCTGAGACAGCACGGTCAGCGCCATCAGGACACGGAGGGTGGAGTTAATTCCTGGCAGGAAGGACAGGATGTCCTGCTCCGTGACGCCGCCTTTAACCTGCGGAGGAGGTCGCATCATGGAGGGTGGACAGTTTGGCATCCAGAGAGCAAAGTCCAGCTGCAGAGAGACACATTACAGAGAGGTTCGAAAGCTTCACTGGCTGCTTTAGAAAAGGACAATTATTTATGCAGCTGGAATTATTCAATTTTCTTTATTTTAAAATTCCATTTTCTAATTGGTAAATTCCACCCAATTTTTGCAAATTAATTGATTTTATTTTACTTTTTTATGCTTAACAAAAACTTTTTTAGAGAACCCGTGCATGCTAAGGGAGAACATGCTAACTCCCTGCGGAAAGACCCCAGACCGGGAACCAAACCAGGACCTTACTGCTGCAAGGCAACAGTGCTACCAACTGCACCAGTGTGCAGACCTATGGTTAATGTAGTTCATCAGGAGACAAACTTCTGTTATGTCTGTTCAGCAGAACCAGTTCTTCAGGTTATTTGACTCATGGAGACATTTAATAATAATAATCATCTTTATTGGTCATTGCACATGTACATTACAACAAAATTTGTCCTCTGCATTTAACCCATCCCTTACAGGGAGCAGTGGGCTGCCATTGTGCGGCGCCCGGGGAGCATTCTGGGGCTGAGGGTGTTGCTCAGTGGGATACGAACCTGGCCCCTTGTGTCCCCTCCGGAACACAAACCTCCTGTTCTAACCACTAGGCCACCACTCCCCACCAGGTTAGTGAGAAAAACAACTGTTGGCTCCTTTTATCTCACTGGGTTCAGCCGGTTTGAGATGGTCTTTATTGGACCACAGGTTCTCAGTAAAACGTAGGTTGCTTAAAGCCTCCAGAGAAACATGTCACACAGAAGGAAATGTTCCCAACAGACCTTCTGTGTTTAGTTTCATTTCCAGCTAACATCCCAGGTCCTGGCAAAGAAAACATCCCATAGCATGACGCTGCCACCACCGTGCTCTAGAACAGGGACTATTTCAGAAACTACTGGATTGGACCACACAAGCTTTTCTTTAAAATCACAGTTTCTTTCATTACTCAGCAGGTTTGCTTTTTTATATCATTTCATCAATGAAACTGAAACTGCATAAAGAAGTTTATGTTTTCTATATTTTCAGTTAGTAGCTGCTTATTGTGAGCCATCTAAATCTTGACTCACCTGGGAGAAGTTCATGGCGGCGTGCAGAGCCGAACAGGAGTAGATGAACATGGTCAGAAACTTGGACACCTCTACTTTGGTGTGGAAACACTGAGGGAAACCTGGAATATCACAGGAAGAAGAATCAGCTCAGAGCCCAGTATAGATCTACCAAAGTACCAGCAGGGGTGGAAAAATGCTCTGATGCACCAACAGGAAATGTCGGTATTTTACTTTTTAATTTAAGGAGGTATGAACAGATTTTTCTGCTCCTGATGTTTCTACTCTCTGTCTGCTTGTGGGAAACATCAACACACTTCATATTCAGCATGAACACTTCATCATCCTCTTCTCTGCAGTCGTTCTTTGTGGAACATTGTTCATCCAGATGTTACCTGCTACCGCATATCTGGTTTAAGTTGCTAAATAATAAACCAGCCTCTGCAGAACCTGATGAGCTGCTCGCCAGGTCCTTTATTTGTTTTAAGCAGGACAGTGAGCTCCAGCAGGTGTTGAAGAACCCACCTGAGTTCTGTGTGAAGCCGTGTTTGTTGATGTCAGTGATCCAGTTCTGGAGCTCTGAGTCGTTCTTGATGTCTTTGTCTCCTCTGTAGTACAGATCGATCCAGGCCAGCACAAACCTGTCATCAGCACCAACACAAAGAACTCAGAGGAGCAGAGCTCAGCCTTCCTCTCCCTGCAGCCGTGAAGCCTCTTCATTGAGCCAAGGTGCGTTTGTTTACCTGTGCAGTGCGTCCCAGATCCTCAGTGCGTCCTGAGCGTAGAAGCTGTGAGGCAGTTTGTCCACGGCACGGTCAGACAGGTCGTCGGGAACACACATGGATCGATAGTGAATTGTGGCTGACGCTCTGCGAAGGATTTCTGGGATGGTCTTCAGACCAGAACCCACCGCCTGCAGGAACCAGAACCAGACTGAATGTGTTGTTTTCAGCTCATTAAATTTAAATATTTAATGAGTGAACACCTCTTCCTGCCCCAGTTTTTACTCTTCTCTCAAACTAAAGGGGATCTAATTAAAACATTGAATGTGTTGCTTCTGTAATATTTTCACAAATACAAATATATTTTAAATTATAAATTTAACCCGTGATTTAATTACTCTCCTGGTCATACTTGTTCCTTTTAGTCAAAAATTATAAAATTGAAATAACCCTTTAAATTCAGTCTCAGCTTACACAGTGCACGACACCTGGGGGCTTCTGAATCTTACCGATTCACCATACAAAAAAACATAATATGACGTAACACTGCCCCTCACCTGACAGAACACCGCCCTGGGCAGTGAGCCATATCGCACACATCAAATAGCACCACTGCGCCTGCTGGCGGGTTTTTACCTGATCAAAGACTCCGTTAACAGCCAGCAGCGACGCTCGAGCCTGCAGGTTTATCTGCAGAGACGTCCTGACGTGAGGCATCAGCAGCTGGAAACAGAAAAATCGGAATATTCTGCAGTTCTAGTTTCCACAAAGTGACGGTGAAATGGATGAAATCTGATTAATTCAGACATGAGTCCTGAGGGGATAAGGATGGATTTTATTTCTTTAAGTAACTGAGGGCAGAACTTTAGTGAGAATTTCTGATTAGTTCTGGTTTCTGGTACCAGAAAATGATCAGCTCATGCATGCGTTCTGAAATCTATTTGAAGCAACCATCTGTCATGTTTATTAAATGAACCATTTTCTGATGCTTCATTCCCAGGTTCATTCTGATTGTCAGGAAATCAACGTTGTTCAGAAATGGAAACCCCTCTCGTCAGGTTACTGTATTCAGCAGGAAACCATAATGAATCCAGGCTGTAAACTTTCACACTTTGAAGGAATTATTGCTTCACTTCAAACGTCACTCAGGTGTATTCTTCATGTTCCAAGTGTGTCGGCTGGTGTTTACCTGGTGCAGCGGGTGATGCTCTGGAAACTGCCGCAGTGTGGCCACGCAGCATAGCTCCGCCATCATATGGGTCCGCATGTAATGTGAAATCAACTGGTGACCCTGGAAGTCTGCGCAGTGAACCCAAATCTTAGCCAGCAGCCAATCACAGTCGGAGTCAGAGGGCAGGAAGACTGGGTTCTGGGGACCAGGAGTCTGCTGGAGCTGAAGGAGGAGAGTGTTACAGAAATAATTTTAGTCTTGAGTCAGTAGCACGATTTTTCACCTGTGTGAGATCTCACTTGGATGGCGATGGGGACCATCTGACCCTGCTGGTTCAGGTGGAGAAGACACAGTGGGGCAGACAGGTACGTCTGCTTTCCATTGACCTGGTTGGCTTCAAGTCCGTCCAAAAGCTTGTAGTCCAACAGGTAAATGTTTCCTTTCTGTCACATCAGGAAGCATCAATGTTCTGAGATAGAATCCTACAAGAGCCACAAATCACAGAACTGCAAGTTTACCTGAAGCTCTTCTTCCAGTGAGGAGCCTGCAGGTAGGAAGGGGCGGAGCATGTCAGAGGTGACAGCCAGGGTTGGAGGGATTAGGCGTGTCTGACACAGGAGCAGAGGGTTGCAACCGCTCAGACACTGATAGCCGAAATACCAATCCTCCTTCCAGTGAGCCTTCACAAACCCTTAGAAGCAAAAATAAAAGGAGATCACTGAGCTGGAACCCAGAGCTTCAATCAGAGAGATGGACAGAGCTGATAAAACCCCAACACATAACAAGGATTTATCTTGAAAAGAAACAAAAATGAGATGAGAAAATGAATATGCCCCAAATAATTACTGCAAAATGAAACAAAGTAACTACCCTACTACTACTGCTATAGCGCTCACTTGATGTTGGTCCACCCTTAGCAGTTCTACCAGCTTCAGCTTATCTGGAAAGGTTTTCCACAGGGTTAGGAGTCTTTTTAAGGGAATATCTGACCATTCTTCAAGATCAAGGTCAGACACTGATGTTGGATGAGGAGTCTCCATTATAATTCATCCCAAAGAAATTCTATGTGGTCAAGATCTTTTCATCAATGTTTTTATGGAGCGGTGCCCAGACATGTTGGAACAGGAAGGAACCATCCATCCCCAAACTGTTCCCAAAGTTGGGAGTATGAAACTGTCCAAACTGTTGTTGGGCCTGGCCTTTCGAGGAGATAAGGACTGAACCACACACAGAACAAAAGACTCTGGTAAAAACTCTGAATCCCAGAATGCACAGCATTAACCCATTTACATGACAGCTCTCAGGAAGGAGAAGTTTCATAGCTGGAATCCCTGTGATGTCGTAGAGCTACAAAACTCGGCCCGCAACACTCTTTCTTTTTCTATGCCTGCAGCTCTCCACTGGCTGCATCGGGGAGGACGTGTACATGGATGTCTTGATCTCGCTGGATGAGTAAAAGTCTGTACCTGTGAAGAAACCTTCTCAGTTTTATTTAATAGTGTGTGCCTGCATATCTGAGCTATTTAAACAAACTTTTCTCTCATCCAACGGACTTTCCATCGACACATTGCATCATTTCTCTAAAAGCACCCCAGAAATCCTTCCAAACCCCCAATCCTGTAGAGTTGCTAAAAAAACAATAAAGATTTGGCCAATCGGCATCACCAAAGTTAATTATTTTGGGGAGCTGGAGATGTTGGCCTTACAACAAAAATACGCATGCATGAAAGTTTCAGATCGCTATGGTCAGAGAAGATGGCGACAGACAGCCGAGCCGCAGCTTCCACCATGTTCTGTAAGATCATTGCTGAAGTACTCTTTCACAAGAAGGATGATGGAGGAAAAACCCAGGTGTTGAGACACTACAATCCAGAGATAACCATGAGCCAGCAAACCAAGGAGAAAGATGAAGCCTACAGCAGACTCTTTGCAGGAGGTGATTGGAGAGTACAGTCTGTGGCTCTTCCACAAGCTGACAGCCTCTGCATCCTTGTCAGAGGGGGCATGTGTGTTTAGACGTTGAGGAATTCATGAAAAACAGGAATCATCGCCCAGACCTTCATTAACCGTTTGCAGGCGACATCTAGGCTCAGTGCAATAACTCAATGTTCATTCTGTCTGTATAGACTCTGTGTAGCTTTAAATGTTTATCAGTTAAGTTTAGATGAAATATAATTCCCAGTAATTAGAATAGAACCCTAGCTAGTTTCCAGAACTTAATCAGAAAACTTGTGTATTGGATCAGGAGGCTGTTCCTACTCTGGCTGAGGATGAGGAGTACAGAGGACCTGTTCAGAAGCCACACACAAACACTGATGCAAGGAGACGTGTTCCAGCAACACAGCAGAAAGTTCCCAGATTCAGCTCTGAAAACCGCAGTGGACGAGGCCAGACTGAAACCTGAACCGTACCTGATCTACGGGAACCAGGAGTTCCAGAGCTGCAGGGGTGCACTGGCTCTCCATCAGGTTTGAAAGGAAAATAACCTTCATGACACATTCACCCAAACTGTAAGTCTTTGAAATATCCTCATCACCACACCATCGGAACCAGAGAGGTTCTTCTGTACTTTAAAAAGGATAAAAACGTTCTTTAGAAACACAAGATGGCCCGAGCACTCTAGATCTCTGCTCTGAATTGAAAGGGTTTGGAGGGCTGATAACTACAAACATTATAGTTAGACAAATCCTTCAGAGAGACACAAACTACAAAACCAGAAAATAACTTCAATATGCACACATTTCTCTACCGACAGACACAGACGAACTGTTGAACTAAGATTTGTTTCATCCGCATTGTGTGTCAGATTGTTGGCTTCACTAACTGAGCCTAGATGGTTCTGGTTCTTACTGGCGATTCTGTTCTGATGTCCACTGTGGGCAAAGACTGCCTCCAGCTCAGAGAAACTGGTCCAGGGCTCCACCCGGCCTGCAAAGCCTTTCAGGTAGTGCATGTTGATGGTTGGACTGCGGACCAGGAAAAGGAGACAGCTCAGAGACGGTTCTAGGGTCGTTTCGGACTCACATGGGAGCTCATTACAGAACGAGACAAGCTGGGTTTTACCTCGTGTGTGTGTAGCTGAGGTTCGGGCCGAGTTCTGACATGTTCTTGAAATCAACACACTGAGGAGCACCTTCAACGAACGAGCCCCACCTGTTCACACAAAGACAGTTCAGCTCAGAAGACAGTTTAGATCGGGTCTAAACCTGGTTCTAGACCAAATACTGGTGTAAGATCTTGAGCATCACCTATTTTCATGTTCTCAGGGTTTGCTTTAATATCTTCTAGGTAACATTGATTATTATTTACCCTCCTGTTGTATTTTAAAGAGCTTGTCTTCAGTTACCTGATTATTGTTCTGATCCGGATTATCTGAGCGTCTGTTTTACCTGATGAGCTCCTGCTGATGCTGCAGCTGCATCAGTCGGTGTTGCTTCAGCTGCTCTTCTGTTTCTTCTGCCAGCAAACACACTGGAGGAACAACAAGAAGAAGAAACAGAAGGACAAGAGTCAGTTCTTTGTGTTTCTGAGGCAGAAGATCTGAAGTGATGGTAGAAACGGTGCAACAGCTGGTCTGTTGTTTCTGAAGGACCAAAAATAATCTCACACTTTCCGCTGCGCAGCTCCACGTTGCCATCTGCTGTTCGCAGCCACTTGTCGCAACAGAAGACCTGAGTTTCTGAACTCTCAGGCTCTGGTTCCTGATCTTTAGTACACTGGCGGATCTCTACTCTGTTGCAGTGCCAGTCCACATTAGGGAATCCAATCTGAGCCTCCAGTCGGAGCCGAACCAGAACAACCTGACCTAGTGGACCATTGGCCCGGACCAGGACCAGACACGTCTGAGAAGATAGGAAAAGGAGGTTCATTAGGATCCACCTTGACAGCACTGCAGCTATGGGCCATATTTTGCCCCATCAGAATTTTATCCCATGATTACTGATGAAACTCACAGATCCAGGCAGCAGATGATGGTCGTTGTTCACTGGGATGGGTGGAGTCTCGCCATGTGAGCCAATCAGACTGAGATACAGACGGTTGTAGGTTCCACAGGTGGGACCAGGTGAGGTGTGAACTGTCACTTGAAACTCTTGACAGGAACCCATCCTGTGGGACATTATGGTGACAGAGTTACTAAAGACCCAGGACATTCAAAGATCTTCTAGCATATTTAATGTGGAAAACTACCAGTATAGCCCCTCTTCCATTGCCTGTAGAAACCGGCAGGCTTTGTAAAGCCCAGGTCGCGTTTCGATATAAATTTACCCAGGTAATTTCACTTTCCCAGGGCTTTACTTTCACGGGTAAATGGTCCTACTCTGGAGATGGTCTTTTCAGCTTTCGCCGGGCTTTGTTAAAGGGGCGGGCTTATGTGCAGCAAGGCATGGTACCAGCTGTTTAATGGTAGAGGTCACTATACAAATTGTTTTTATACCATTAATTTGTGACAAAAAGTAGTTTTAAGATGTTTTTAAGCGAGAACGTAGACCTCAAAACTTAATCTATGCAGTCAGTTCATCCAGAATAAGACATTTAAATGTTTTTTCGGAGTTTTCGGAGCAGCGGAGCTCCACTTACAGGCTGGTCTGGCTGCTAAGTTAAGCTAACTGGGCAGCTGGACTGGGACTTTCCCACTAACAGCTGCATTATCTCGGCCCGGCACTCTGGGATTTCCCACGATCTGTTATCCGTTTGTGGCGACTGAAAGTGAATGTAAAGCGTTTAGTAGGGATGTGGTGAATAACCGCAAGGACCAAAAATGAATATTCCCTGGAAATGTGGGGGGTTTGGGGCAGTTGGGGTGGGGTTT